>NW_004949136.1:3192426-3201335 GCF_000317375.1 Microtus ochrogaster | reverse complement strand
TATTTAAAAAAAAATTCTTTCAGATTCCACCAAGCGATAAGTGCTGCAGGACTGGAAGTCTACAAGTTCACTTTCTTCGCAAAGTCGCAAAACAGTCCTCCAACCCCAATTCTAACCTATGTATTCTTTATTTTTCACCTGAGAGAAAGACCCTACATATACTTTATTACTAACCTGCCCTTGTCTCTACACATAGTTTTCTAGAATATCAACACACCTCCTGAATATGGTGGAGGATCTCAGGATCTTTGCACAAGGGCTATATAACATGTCAGATTCAAGAAAAAAGATCAACCTTTCTGGTTGGATGGGAAATTACAGAACCAATAAAGCACAATAAAGTCGCCCCTCAGTATACACTGGAGCTGGTTCCATGACTATTTTCACCTACTCTAATACCTATGAATGCTCAAGTTTCTTAAACAAAATGGTGACATATCCCCATAGCATTTACAGACAGCCTCCACATGTTTCAAATCACTTGGGCACTTTATGATACCTAGTACAATATAAATGCTATACACATATAGTTCCGGTACTGTTGTAAGGAATAGTGACAACAAAGTTATATAAGTTCAGCACAGACACTGATTCCACTCCCTGCACCCAAGAGTTTCAATCCAAGGCTGGTTGAACTCTTGAGTGAGAAAGCTGCAGATACAGATGACAGACTATTGAAAAAGATACCAGGTTGTAGCTGGGTGTGGTGATGTATGCCTTTATCACAGAGACAGGTGGATCTCTAGATCAGCCAGGTCTACAGAGAAACCCTGTCTCAAAAACCCAAACCAAACCAAAGAGACCAGGTTGTGTTTTTTTTTTGGTTTTTCGAGACAGGGTTTCTCTGTGGTTTTGGTTCCTGTCCTGGAACTAGCTCTTGTAGACCAGGCTGGCCTCGAAGTCACAGAGATCCGCCTGTCTCTGCCTCCCGAGTGCGGGGATTAAAGGCGTGCGCCACCACCGCCCGGCGACCAGGTTGTGTTTTAAAGGGGTTTCTGTTAAGCTGGGCATTGTGGTACATTTCCCTAACTCCAGCACTCTGGGGACAGAGACAAGCCACCTGAGCGAGGAAAGCCTAGTCTGGCCAAGCCAACTAAGGCTACACAGCAAGACTCTGGTTTAGAAAAGAGCAGAACAAAACAGAAAACTAAAGGGCTTCTGTGAACGAGAACAGGAAGTCTGGGATATGGTCCATGACCGGGGACAAGTCAGCTGCCTCCCTCTACGTCTACCATGTGGGACCTGGGCATCAAATGCAGGTCCCAGGCTTGGCAGCAGCTCATTTACCCACCAAAGCATCTCATCTACCCTGCGTATATATTCTTTAAAATTTATACTGCTTGTGTGGTTTATGGGTTGTGCCTGTGGAGGACAAAGGACAACTTGTGGAAGTCAATTCTACCCTGTTGATCCCAGAGCTGAATGCAGGACAAGAACCTACTGAGCCATCTCACCACTGCTTTGGGTTTTACCTGTTTTTTTTTTTTTTTTTTTTTTTTTTTTTTTTTTTGTTTTTCGAGACAGGGTTTCTCTGTGGCTTTGGAGCCTGTCCTGGCACTAGCTCTGTAGACCAGGCTGGTCCCGAACTCACAGTGATCCGCCTGTCTCTGCCTCCCGAGTGCGGGGATTAAAGGCGTGCGCCACCATCGCCCAGCTGTTTTACCTGTTTTTGAGACAGGATCTTCTTATGTCGTGTGTTCTTCCGTGATAGGGACTTACATATTCCAGGCTGATTTAAATTCATTATGTAGTTGATGACCGTGAACTCCTGATCCTATTTCCAACTCTTACTCACCAGGATTTGTTCCAAGGGTGGGTTGGGTTTTGTTTGTTGTTTTGCTAGACAGGGTTTCTCTGGGTAGCCCAGGCTGTCTTGCAACCAGTTCTGTAGACCAGGCTGACCTCAAACTCAAGACATCCTCCTGCCTCTGCCTCCTGAGTGCCATGATTAAAGGCATGCGCCACCATGCCAGCTCTCCATGGGTGCTTTAAAAAGCAGTACTTGGAGACAAGCATGCTCATGTATCTGAACATAAGGGGAGATTGGGAAGGAACTGCTGTGAGGGGAACCCAGCTGCATCTACATTTACAGGCCATTTAACTACACGGCAAGGTCATATATCAAAAAAGACCATCCCAAGGGGCATTCTGCTACAACTTAGGAAGGTTTCTGGCAAGGAGGCCGGGAATGCTGACAAACACAACACAATGCTGGGACAGCTCTCTTAATGAAGAATCACTAGCTTAGACACTGTCAGCACAAAGGGTGAGATCCACTGGTCTGGGGCTTGGTGATTCTGAGTAAAGAACCACAGAGCATACAGGACAACAGGGTGGCATTCCAGCAGGGCTAGAACAGCCAGTTATCCTATCACCGTGCTCCCCCACCACTGCCCCCATGGTATGGGGCACTTAGGAACAAACTACCGCGAATCCACGGGTTGGTATAACAGACAGACATTTGACAGCTCTGGAAAGGACTCACTTTTTCTCTCTGAGATGCCGAAGGCGATGGAATACATTGATGACATCCCTGATTCGTCTTGGAGCCTCTTCTATTTTAGAAGCCAGGTGAACACAAGCCATGGACACATGCTGAAACGTACATTGGGACACGGGTGTTTTCCCCAACCTGAGGACCTTCCGGGGCGTTAAAAACTATTAGGAGCAAACAGAAGGTACAGAGACAGGCCTCCAGGGAGAACGGTATAAAGTTTGCAGGACAGTATTCAGTTCACTAAGTAAGTAGTGGGCACAACAAGCCAGCTTTCCTCCCAATCCATTTCTCTGATAAAACAGAGAGAAGCCTACCTCCATGGAATGTTTCACGAAGGACTTCGTGTAAAAGAACCGCTGGAACAACACCTGCCCTGTAGCCATGGCCACCTAGGGATGGAGAAGATTCCATCACTTTTGAAGGCAGAACTCAACCCAGCTCAAGCGTCCAGTGTAGTTCCTTCCCCCAGGACAAATACCCACGACAGATCCCACTTCCCCAGAGAACTTCTGTCTCGCGGGGCGGTCCTGGGGTTTGTAAAAGGGCCTTTGCCCGAGGGCGTGGGGGATGGGAAGCCCGGGCGCGGGCCGCACTCGGAGAGGGTCAGCGGCTAGGTCGGAGGCACGGAGTCCGGATTACGTCAAGGCTGCGGTGCGGGTCGGGCTCCGACCTCGGGCCGGTCCCGGGACATGGGCCAAGCCGACAACAAAGGGCCGGCCGGCACTCTCGACCACCGGCGGACGGTTACCCACTACGCTCGCGGCGGCGCCCTTACCTGCGGCAGGCGGAGCAGGATGCCGGCTGCCTGGATGAGCTCGCAGCCCACCACGCGGAGGCCGGTCTCCGTGTCGCTGTCGAGACCGCTCGACATGGATGGCGTGAAGCGCAGCTTGTCGTCGGGCAGCAGGCAGTTCTCCAGGGTGATGAGCACGCCCGAGTAGAGCCTGTCACCGATCAGCACCCCCTGCGACCCTGGGGTGGCTCCCCCCGAGCCGGAAGCCCCGGCCGCCAACGCGGGGGCCGCCAGCACCGAAGCCCCGGCCGCCGCCGCCGCCATTTTGTGCCGCCGATTCTTTTTCGGGCCCTTCCCGGAGGGCGGCTCCTCGCGACCAGCCCGGCCGTCCCGCCTCCGCCTCCGCCCATTGGCCGCACGGCCTGTTCTTCTGTATCGCGTCAGCCGCTGACGCCGGAAGTGGCCTCGGGTGGGGCTGCTCGTTACCCACTCGGCTCCGCTGCCTGGGCGCACTCGGAAGCGGTCGGTCCGGAAGAGATTGCGGTGCTACTGCCGCGGGAACCGGGGTTCTAGAAGGGAGTCTTTCCGTGGGGACCGGGGCAGGACGGCTTCGTCCCCACAGTTGCACGCGCTCAGCATCACAGCGCGGTTTAGCCCAGGGGCTTTAGTTCTCAACCCTTCCTGCTGGCTTCTGCTCTGCTGAAGCTGCGGGGGGATCTGTCCGCAACGAAAGTGCTGGTTAAAGAACTGGAAAGATAGGCTTAGCTGTTAAGAGCACTGGCTGCGAGGATGAGACTGATGTGGTGGAGGGGACAGTAAATGGTGTCACCCACACAGGTGCTGGAAAACGGTCAACTGGATCAGGAGCAGCCGCAGCCCCTCTCCATGGCCAGGGCATCCCAGAACAGCAGCACGGATCCTTGCCTACAGAGCCCTCTGACCCACCTAGTGACAGCAAAGCTACATGATGATACCTCTGCATAGAAGGTCATGGTGACTGCCCCTAGGTAGTGATGTGTGGCCTTTGGGCTGGTGGAAATATCCTCTCCTCTGGTAGGTGACTTGCTTCTGGCCCAGGCAGGGTAAAACACTTGGACTCTTCTTGCACTAAAAACATGGAATCACACGTAGTAGAGAGCTTAAAAAATTAAAGGCCGTGCTTACAGCTCAAAATGAAGCCTTAAGCTGCACAGCGTTGTGAAGTGATTAGTTTCCCTTTCAACAAAGCTCATGGAGGCTCTGAAATATATCTCTGACAGGCCGTCTTTTCTAGGACCTAGGGGCAGCATACCCCATTAGTGCCATGGAGCTGACAAGGTGTGTTGAGGTGCCTCTCACTCCCCTTGGAGTTTGCTTTTGTTTTATTGAAGATAACCAAGCCGCTGGAGAGTGGGTGCTAGGGCCCTGGAGGCACTCTTGGGCAACTCAGTCACTCTGGCCACTTCACCTCAGAAGCAGCTTGCCTGTGCCTGACAACTGATTAGATTGTTCTAGTCAGGTGTGGAAGATGTGCCCTACCCTGCTGGACCAAAGTTATTGGTCATGTGGGACAAATTCATTAGGTCCCCTCCCCAAGCACGTCTATCATCAGCTGTAAGGACTACTGAGAGATTGTCAGACAAATCAGGCTGCCTGGAAAAGACTCCCCAGGTTGTTGAACTGCCTGTAAGCTGTGCAGTGCACCCCAGTCTTCATGAGTCTCCCTCATGTCATGGTGGGGTTTGGTGACAAAGCTGTGAGTCATTTCTGCTCCCATACGGAACCCAGTAAACTCACTGACTCACCACTGGACTTTAGTAGTGTCTTCAATTTGGTCCTACCATATTGTCCCCACAAAGCAGACTAAAAAATGGCCTGATAAGATTTTACTATAACAGAGAACAAAGTAAATCACGGTCAGGGTCTCCTGGGTTGTTTCCAGGAAGTGGCTCTAGTAAGATCAAATGTAGACCAAGTCATGGGAGGCAAACAGTGGATACCACAATGACGGTAAGGGAGTGCATACTGCAGAACCTGATAGAGGCAGGAGAGAACAAGAGGGGGCCTCACACATTATCCCCTGGAGGAGGAGGAGCGACAGAGTCTGCATTATACAGCAGAAACAGCTGCAGAGGTGCTGCTTTAATGCACAATGTATTCCTGAACCTTACAGAACAGTCTTGTTAAAACACCTAACAGGAGGATAAAAGTTTGGAAGCCCCCTTTAAAGCTGACCCGCCCTTTCAGGCTGAGACCAAGAGCATCACATTCCTGATATTACGACATATTCCCCTGATCTGAACCCAACTGGGAACATGGAAAGAGACAGGAAGCCGGGTGGTGGTGGCGCACGCCTTAAATCCCAGCACTCGGGAGGGAGAGGCAGGCAGATCTTTGTGAGTTTGAAGCCAGCCTGGTCTACAAGAGCTAGCTCCAGGACAGGTCCTAAAGCAACAGAGAAACCCTGTCTGGCTCAACAGCTGAACCACTGGGCACATGCCATATATATAAGCAAAAAACCAAAAGAGGTTAATATCAATCCTGTTTACAGTAAGTTTACAGACTCTGAGGTACTTACTTAAGGAAGACCAGAAAATGGTCATTTCAGAAACCTGGTGTAGAATCCCTGCTTATAGGAAAAGCAGCATGTAAAGCTGAATCCTACTATTCCCACGTAACAGCCTCTCCCATAACAGGCAGTCAATGACAAGTATATGGGTACTTCAGAGGCTTTATGCATCTAAAGGTGTGTTTGTCTGATGCCAGAAAATAACTCACAAGCTGAACACCGCAAAGGCTTTATTTGTACAATCTTTACATGATAGTTTTGGGAATATATCACTGAGTAAAAAACTTTTCTCTCAGGCCTGTTGCTAAAATATAAATAAATACAAATCAGACTTACTGGTGACTAGACAGTCCTTTTGCTCCTATCTTATAACAATTTCCACAGCACTGCAGTCTTCAGTGGTACTGTACCACTCTGGAAAAGATGCCCTCTGGCTCCTTTCCATCCCCCAGAGCTGCAGCAAATCCTTCCTGCTGCCTCCTCTTAGCCAAAGCTGCCAAAGACTTAAAAGTCTTTGGTTCATAGATGGCCAGGTCCACAAGTACCTTCCTGTTGAGCTCCACCTGGCACTGGGAAGACAAAGAACCACAGTATGTAGTAAACATCAGAAACCATTTGAGAAAGCTAGGTATGGTGGTGCACGCCTTCAATTCCAGCACTGTGGAGGCAGAGGCAGGCAGATCTCTGTGCATTCCAGGCTAGCCAAAGACTATATAGTGAGACCTTATCAAAAAACAACAAAAGACAACAGAAATTATTTCAGTAGAATACAGGAGATCCCACATGGGAACAGACAGGAGGATGCAGCCACAAGACCTCTAGTGAGTCTAGCGTAGCTAGCACCACTCTACTGGTGTGGAACAGTTGGGAACTGTGGGATAGGCAGAGCAAGAACATCTTGCCTGTAAAACATAGCAGGACACTGTAGGACAATGTGAGTAGGGACAAGGAAGGGTCTTGTAGAGGCTCTGACAAAGAAGAACCAGCTGAAGCCCAGGGCCCATAATTAGGGTCAGAGGTCACTTATGCACTAAGACTTCTGGCCTGGGCTAATCCTTTACTGTAATTCAGAGATATATAAGCTCATTAAGACTACTGGGCCAGCAGAAGCAGGTGAGTTCACTGGCACTAAAGGACACCTGAAATAGATGCAGTACACAGACATACACGCAGGCAAAATAACTTAAAACAAAACAAACCTCAAACTCAAAATTAGTTTAATATCCTTTTTCTTTCATACAGAAACATCCAAACTGGCAACTGTTGCAGGATATTTGATCACACTGTGTGAGAATGTGTCTCTGTCCTTCCTTTCCTGCCTAAGGCACCTTCTGATTGATTTAATAAAGAGCTGAATGGCCAAAAGTTAGGCAGGAGAGACTAGGCAGAACTTCCAGGCAGAGAGAGGAACTCTGGGAAGAGACACGGAGGAAGTAGGATGTACCGTATGGATGAGAGGTAACTAGCCATGTGGCAGAATGTAGATTAATATAAACAGACTAACTTAAGTTTTATTTTATTTTATTTTTTTGGGGTTTTTTTTTTTTTTTTTTTTTTTTTTTTTTTTTTTTTTGGTTTTTTGAGACAGGGTTTCTCTGTGGCTTTGGAGCCTGTCCTGGAACTAGCTCTGTAGACCAGGCTGGTCTCGAACTCACAGAGATCCGCCTGCCTCTGCCTCCCGAGTGCTGGGATTAAAGGCGTGCGCCACCACCGCCCGGCACTAACTTAAGTTTTAAAGAGCTAGCTGGAAATAAGCCTAAGCTAAGGTCAAGTTTTCATGATTAGAAAAAAAGTTTCCATGTCATTATTTAGGAGCTGGTGGTTCAAAGAAAGACTTATTACACTTGGCACCCCACAATGGGAACCAAAATGTTTTTTTCATCAGCACAACGGCTGCCCCTGAATCTACTGCTGTTTCAGCCAGTAATTGTGGCTGCACAGTTACTGGGCCACTTATCAGGCAGCAGACTGTTGGGACTTTTATGTCCACTGACTCCACCTCCTGCTGCCATCACCAAATGTCGTTTTTCACCAAATCTCTATCGGTCTATTTATCAATAAAACTCAGGAGTCAGAGGTTAGGGTGAAAACCTGCTAGCTCAGAGGGGTTGAGAAGCAACTGGCTGGCCTTCCAGCATTTCAGAAATAGAGCACTCTTTGCTCTACCAAACCAAAAAGCACTGCCACACTCAAAGTCCCTCCCTGCTATTTCCAGTACGTCTCTCCATCCGTCTTCCAGACGCCCTCTGACTTTCTGATTACTTTCTGTCAACTAGTTGCTGGCTCTTCCTCCTGACCCAAGGTTGATTTTATTTAATTAATGCAAACGCAAATTCAGGATTCGCAGTGTGACTGAATATCCCAAAACAGTCAACTGTATGACATGCTCTATTTACAATGTGCTGAAATATCAGCAAGGCAAGGGAAAAGCAGGGACGTTTCCAGAACCCCAGAGAGACAACAGATAGTTCAGGGTGCAGGCCTAACAACACTCATGTCTGCCCATGGACATCTGATGGGGTGATTCCTTCAAATGCTCAACACCTCAACAAGGCCCTCAACTTACCTTAATTAAGTTGACCATGAATGCTGGGTACTGTAAGCCATGTTCCTGGGAGGCAGCTGAAATTCGATTAATCCAGAGCTGGAATTAAAATAGATCAAAGACCTCAAAATAATATCAGCCACACTCAACCTTATAGAAGAGAAAGTGGGAATTATACTTGAACACATTGGCACAATTGACCACTTCCTAAATATAACCCCAGGAGCACAGACACTGAGAGAAACAATAAATGGGACCTCCTGAAACTGAAAAGCTGCTGTAAAGCAAAGGACATGGTCAACAAGACAAAACGACAGCTTACAGAATGGGAAACTAACCCCATATCAGACAGAGGTCTGATCTCTAAAATATACAAAGAACTCAAGAAATTGGTCACCAAAAGAACAAATAATCCAATAATAAAAAAAAAATGGGTACAGACCTAAACAGAGAACCCTCAAGAGAGGAATCTAAAATGGCTGAAAGACACTTAAGGAAATGTTCAACATCCTCAGTCATCAGAGAAATGCAAATCAAAATAACTCTGAGATTCCATCTTACACCTGTAAGAATGGCTAAGATCAAA
>NW_004949136.1:3187718-3191199 GCF_000317375.1 Microtus ochrogaster | reverse complement strand
GATGATACTGTATGCCTGATTTCTGGCAAAGCCAGGAGGAACAACTTCAAGCCTGAAGCCAGCCTGGTCTATACAGTGAGTTTCAGGGTGGGTAGGGCTATATGACAAGATTCTGTCTCAAAAACAAAACAAACAAACAAATAAAAAGACAGGCAGACAGGCAAAAGGCTAGACCTGGTAGTAGGCCTGTGAACCCAGCTCCCAGGAGACCTGACACATGATTGCAAAGCTGGGCTATAGAATGAGTTCAAGTCCAGTCTGGGAAGTCAGTGCTCTATGATACCATGTTCAGACCCCAGTTAGAGACCTCATCTCAAAACAAAACAAACCCCAGGTGGATGGCCTTTGAGGAACGACACTTGAGACTAACCTTTACACAACACACCTGCACATGAAACCGGCTGGGGACACAGAGATGGCTCATGTTACTATGCAGTCCTTATGACCTGAGCTCAATCCCTGGAACTCAAGTAAAAAAGCTGGATGTGGGGCTGGAGAGATGGCTCAGCGGTTAAGAGAACTGGCTGTTCTTCCAGAGGACCTAGGTTCAGTTCCCAGCACCCACACAGTGGCTTACAACTGCCTGTAACTCTACCTCCAGGGGATCCAACACCCTCACACAGACATGCGTGCAGGCAAAATACCAATGCATATAAAATTTAAAAAAAAAAAGGGCTGGATGTTGTAGCATCCATCTATAATCCTAGCACTCCTACAGTTAAGCCGGCTAGCTTAGAGTGCAGGGTCTAGCACAATCAGCAAGGCAGATCCTGCCTCAATAAGGCAGAAGGCTAAAACTGTTACCCCTAACCTCCACATCCATGCATGTGCATGAGTACATGCACACACAGAGAACCCATGACTAGCATGCTCAACGCCCTGGTCATTCAATCCCAAGCACATGCAAGGAAGTCGCCAGTGCAAACTATGTGCAATAAAACAAAGTTTGAGATTCTGTGGCAGACAGAGGAACATAGCAAACTCTATGGAACGGGGAGAGAATCCTTCAAGGATCTGGCTGATTATATCAGGAGACTCTGTGCCAGGCACAGGCAAACACCTTAACATCTGGGAAGACACAAGAATCTAAAGAGACCCTGACCTGGAGACCGCAATGTTAGGTTTCTTCAGCATAACTGGTACGTGCCTCTGTTCTTACACATTAAATATCAGCGGGTTGTTGTTTGTTTGTTTTGCAGGGTGAGAGCAATCTTTGAATCATTTTTTTTTTCACACAAAGGTACAGTAGTTCCTAAAGTTCTCAAGTTTGAGCCCGCATCAGAATCCCAGGGTGACCATGAGACTATACCAGGCCCTGAGAGACCCTCCACACTGGCAGCAAATGCTCACTTTTCATATAAATGAACACTCCCATATTTTCACAACACTGCAGCCCAAATCACCAGGTCCTGGGGTAATACCACCCTACTCCAAGCTAGGCTCCAAGTACAGCTCTCAAACTGCAAAAGAACAAACAAAACAAAACAACACCCTTTGGAGGGACGCTAGTAGGTCCGAGCATAGCAAATATGGCTCTGGCAGGCCTTGCTATTCCCTCTTCCTTGATAAAAATCACTAGATTACATTCCTAAAGCTAGCCTTTATTTGGCCACTTCCTCCTCCTGAGGCTGACTACCAAGGTCCAGCTATCCAAGTATTGAAGTCCAGGAAAAGCCCCCTGTGGCTACCCTGATTAACCTGTCCAAATAAAATTAAACACCCCATCCTAAGAGGAGGCTTCCTCTTTCATCTTTACAATCTGTCATTTGTAGTTTCTTCCCTATCCATGGCAGCCCTTTGTTCCTACGGGATAAGCATTCCTCGTCCTTCTCCCGGTCCTCTAGCTCTTTTCCCACGCCTTTTGTCCCAATGGGGTAAATCAATCTTCTTTGTGCTGAGAACTTGGTCTAGGGCTGTCTTGTGCCAATGCCGGTCCTTTCGCCCTTCACACAGCTTCTGCGCAAGGTGAGGGGAACGCCAAGGGACTGAAGGCCAAGCTCCCGAAGTCGGGTGTGGAGGAGGGCCTAGCTCTAGGGGAGATGAAGGACAAGCTCGGGGGTCGGGGTGGGGCCCCCAGGGACGGTGCTTACGGTCCTCAGGTTCCGCTTCTTCAACCTGCGGGCCTGCGTGCTCTTCACGAAGGCTCTGGTCACCGCCCTGACCGCCAGCCGGTAGCAGCGGTTCTTCCTTCCCCTAAAATGCTGGACGAAGAAAAAGGAAGAAGGGTGTCCGGATGGTAGCGCACCGCCTTGCCCGCGCCCACGGGGATCCCGGCACGCGCACTCACCCGAGCATGCTTCAGCACCTCCTGGACCCGCCAGAACCGGTCTGTGAGGCGGTTCCGCAGCCAGAGCCGCGTTGTAAGGAACACCATTCTGGGCTCCCGCGACCCGAGCGGCTGCCATAAGCATTTCCGGGTCAACGGGCAGAGAGGCCGGCCCGGCCGGGTGTGTGCGCGCACAGTCTTCCGGGACGCCTCTAGGCTCGCTCCCCGAGTTCCGTTGTGCGTGGCGGTCCGCAAGCAGGGAGAGCAGCGGAACGGGCCGGATGCATGGAGCTGATGTTATGGCTGAGGAGGACGGGAAGGGCAGCTGCGGACGGAAATCAGATTTGCAGAAACGAAAGAACCTTCGGTGGCCTACTCTTGTGTGGGCTTCAGTTAATTGTCCCTAAATGAGTGACAGAAATCAAATCAAGGCAGCCTCATTCTAAAAGCAGCTAATCTAGTTTTGTTTATTTGTTTTATTTCTTGGTTTTTTTCGAGGCAGGATTTCTCTGTGTAACAGTTTGTCCTGGAGCTCGCTTTGGAGACCACGCTCACCTCGAACTCTCAGAGCTCCGTCTGCCTCAGCCTCCCGAGTGCTGGGGTTAAAGGCCTGCGCCACCACACCCTGGTATGGCAGCTCGTCTGAGTCGCAGGCCCAGATGATCAAAGGTATCTACTGTTCTCGAGATGTACCTACGGGATGAAAGCTAACCCCTGTGGGTATAGAAAGCCACGTTCCAGGAAATGGAGGGTCCCAGAGCCGGGTGTGGTAAGGGAAAAAAAAAAAACAAACATGCTGTAGGGAGATGAAGGCCAAGCAGCTCTGACTGACTTAACAAGAAGTTGGCTACCATCTTTTGTTCCTTTTAGTTCTGGATTCTCTGACCTCTTGGAACTTTTCAGAGACTTACTTGAACGAGCACCCTTTCACCTGATCCCATCAACCAATCAAAATTCTACATACATATTCAAATTAAGGCAGCTCATTTTCGAGACACCCCCACACTGCTACTGGGACTGGCTTCTCTGTAAATGTCTCTTGCCTGCCTTCGACAGTCCTTGCTTCTCGTTCTTTTCAGTCGTGAGACAGGATCAGTGTGACTCAAAAAACTTCATATATGGTGGCGTCCCAAGCACTGGAGAGGCAGAAGCAGGAAAACCAACCCTCAAAAAACTAAAACAAACAACAAAAGTAAACAAAAAAAATTAATGTAT
>NW_004949136.1:3181021-3186973 GCF_000317375.1 Microtus ochrogaster | reverse complement strand
AGAAGGAAATCACCAGGAATATGAAGACCAGAAGAACACAGAAGAGTCAACAAGGAAACCATCCATACAGAGTGAGAGTCTTTTTCCCTGACCCCTCAGATAGAAAAGTCTAATGTGCTGACTCTAGATTCCCTTTGAGCCCTGCCCTGCTGGAAGCTGGTCCCCCAGGCAACACGTCATTCAGTCCACGTTTAGTTGGCCTTCTACTTAAAGAAGAGTTTTCTGAGCTGAACTCAGTTGGTTTACACCTGTAGCTCTAGTGCTCAGGAGTCCAAGACAGGAGGTTTGTAATGGTTTCTGCCAGCCTGGACCATCAAATAAAACCCTGTCTGAAAACAACAAACAAAAAACTTTCGTAAGTGTTGTACTAAATGCCTTTATTCCCAGCACTTGGGAGGCAGATGCAGCCGGATCTCTGTGAATTAAGGGTCAGCCTGGTCCCAGGAGAGCCAGGGCTACCCAGAGAGACCCTGTCTCAAAAAAAAAAAAAAAGTGTGCCTCACCACACCCAGCTTATTGAAACTTTTCTCATGACAGAACAAAGAAAGCCACAAATCAAAACACTTTCTAAAAAATCACTGGTGGAAATACCAGAAAGGTGTTTACAGCAGATGGACAAAGCTCTCCCTTAAGCCCCATGGAGCATACATCCATAAACTGGACTGTGTGTTCCAAAACTACGAGCTGAACATCTCTTCTTTCAAGCATCTTATCACAGAGATGAGGAAAGAAATTAGTATGAAGGACAAATACAAACAGAACATCCCCCATATACAGTGCAGGTAAGGGGGAGCCCTGTGGCCCACAGACCAAAGAGAAACCATGAGGTTTTAATCAAATCTGTTGCCGACTCGACCCTTATGTGGAGGAGGCTGGAGCTGAGTAGTTATACTCCTGAGGACAGAGACCAGTGTCTTCTTTCTCCAACAATTCTCATGTTTAGCCAAGCAGTGGTGACGCATGCCTTTAATCCCAGCACTCGGGAGGCAGAGGCAGGCAGATGTCCGTGAGTTCAAGGCCAACCTGGTCTACAAGAGCTAGTTCCAGGACAGGTGGCCTCTACCGAGAAGGAGGATGCAGGATTTTTCTTGTCCTGTTTTGCCCAAAAAGTCTCGGCCTCACCCAAGGAAGCTCAGGGACACTGGGGCTGTGACTCTGTGACTCCTAGTGAAGCAGCAGGTTAGTGCCACCAACAACCACCATGAATTTACTCCAGACATGCAGAGAATCATAAGGAAAAAAAGACCCACCCCTTTAATGATGATTTCTGGCTAACACACACAGAGACACCACCCTTGAGCAGAAATTCTTTGCAGCTTATGTAGATTTTGATCTATAACATTTCACATATACTGTGATCTGTAAATCCTGCTTAGGTTCCAGCACGAAGGTACATTTTGAGCATGTTTTACATGAACCAGAAACTGCAAGTGTGGCCATTTGAACAAATAAGAGATTTACATGGCAAAAATGTTGACCAATGTTGTTCTTTTTTATGTTCTTTTTTTTTTTTTGGTTTTTCGAGACAGGGTTTCTCTGTGGTTTTGGAGCCTGTCCTGGAACAGGCTGGTCTCGAACTCACAGAGATCCGCCTGCCTCTGCCTCCCGAGTGCTGGGATTAAAGGCGTGCGCCACCACCGCCCAGCTCTTTTTTATGTTCTTAACAAGGAATATCTTTTTGTTTTGTTTTTCGAGACCAGGTTTCTCTGTAGTTTTGGTGCCTCTTGTAGACCAGGTTGGCCCCAAACTCACAGAGCTCTGCCTGCCTCTGCCTCCCAAGTGCTGGGATTAAAGGTGTGCACCACCACCTCCCGGCTAACCAAGGATATGTTATTTGCCTGGAAGAATTACAATCCTTTTGATATGGGAATATAGCCTAATGGGTAGCAGTTTTTATTGTTGTTTGTTATTTTGGTTTGGTTTTTGTTTTTCTAGACAGGGTTTCTCTGTGCAACAGCCCTGGTTGTCCTAGAACTTGATCTGTAGGCCAGGCTGGTTTTGAACTCACAGAGACCCACCTGCCTCTGCCTCCCAAGTGCTGGGATTAAAGGTGTGCGCCACCATGGCCCAGTTGTGAACAAATCTCAACCAAAAGATATCCTCCATAATCCTAAACTCTTAATTTTGTTAGAAGTACAGCTCTAATTTCTCATCTCTCTGTAGTTTTTTTTAAAGATTTATTTATTTATTATATATACAGTGTTCTGCTTGCATGTATACTTGCAGACCAGAAGCCGGCACCAGATCTCATTACAGATGGTTGTGAGCCACCATGTGGTTGCTGGGAATTGAACTCAGGACCTCTGGAAGAGCAGTCAGCGCTCTTAACCTCTGAGCCATCTCTCCAGGCCCTCTCTGTAGTTTTTAAGAAGTTTGTTTAGTAAAGGAAATCAGGCAGTGCCTGGGACAGGCACCCTATAGGGCCTGGGCCATTTCACCCCACTGTGTCCTCAAGGTAGAGTTGGCTCCTCGGCTTAGCAAAAGCTCTATGGTTGTTTTGTGGTCACACTCCACAGCAAGGTGCAGAGGGGTCTTGCGGAGCCAGCCGGCAGCGTTGACCTGTGCACCCCTGTCCAGGAGATGGCTGACAACTTCTACGTGGCCTCTCCGGGCAGCGTAGTGCAGGGGCGTGAGACCCAGCGAGTCCTGAGAATCCACCTCGATGCCCTTGGCCACCAGCAGCTGTATAACAGGTAGGTGTCCGCCAGCAGCAGCCCTGTGGAGTGCGGAGCAGTTGTTCCTGTCCGCGATGCGTGGGTCTGCCCCATGGTCCAGCAGAACTGCCACATCCTGGAAAAGGAAAGAAAGAAGAGAGAAAGAGCCCATCATCATGGTTTAGAGGGCCTGGTGTTTGCCTGGCCCAAATCCCTACAGCCTCTTTTTTCTTTTAGGAATGAGTGGATGAAATCTGAAGCAGCCTCAGATTCTTGGATCAAATTCAATGCTGTGCAAAGGCTGTGTAACAACCCCTGGTGCTCCCTTTGCCCCACTGCTCTTGAGCTTCAGCCAAATACTTAAATAAATGATTGTTGCCAGGCATGGTGGCCCACACTAATCCCAGCACCCAGGAGTCAGAGGCTGGAGGGTCTATGTGAGTGCAAGATCAAGTCGGTCTACATAGAGAGCTTCAGGCCAGCTAAGGCGACATAGCAAATTGCTGTTTCCGGAAAACTTAAGTATTCACCCAATTCATTGCTTTGGGCCACCAGAACAAAGTGGGGTTGGCAGGTGTGGGAGACCTCCCCAGGTACCATTTAGTAGGCAAGTTTTATAAGGAGGGTCCAACTGGGAGCCTGCTCACCTCCCAACCCCTCCACCCTGCCCACCAGTGCTTCAGCATCTTTCTGCCTTGTTCCTCTCCTCCCTCAGAGCTTATGGAAGTAAGTGTAGAGAACCAAGCTCTTGGGATTCCGGCACAGTCACTGCAGGTGAAGGCTGGACCTACTTGGTGGTGGCCTAGGCCAGCTGCCAGGCCAAGCGCGGTGACTCCCGTGCTGTCCAGGGCATCCACCTTTGCCCCCAGTGCCAGGAGAAGCCGCAAGGTTGATGCACTTCCAGCTACCGCTGACACCAGCAGGGCGCTGTCCAGGTCTAGGCTGCCTCCAACAGTCAACAGCTCTAGTATAGGCAGTCGCCCGCATGCCGCAGCCCAGTGTGTGGCGGTCCAACCTCTTAAGTCCTTCACGGCAGGGTCTGAACCTGGTGCGGCCAGAAGGCTTGTAACCAGTAGCGTTCGGCCCAGCGCAGCTGCCCAGTGGAGGGGCGTGAGACCCGTTTGAGAGCATGCCACCGCTGAGGCCCCACGCTGCAGCAATAGTTCCGCCACCTTTGAGTGTCCGTGCCAAGCAGCCTCGTGCAACGGTGTGCGCCCTGTGTGATCAACTGCGCCTGCCAGGGACCCACGCTGCAACAGTAGGCGTACAAGGGGCACGTGGCCTCGCATCACAGCCAGATGGAGCGGAGTCCGACCTGCGTGATCCCTGTGGGGTGTGAAATACGTGAGGGTGCTTCCTACCGGGTCAGCCCCAATCGGAGAAAGTCTGGAGTACTCATGCAGCTTACCTCTCCTCCACACTGGCACCTTGCCTCAGCAGCTGTATCACCAGGCTGGGAGCACCCTGCCACACTGCCTGGAACAGAGTACTCCAGGCTTGGGAGATAAGAGGTTTCTCTGTCTCGTCTGCCGGAGCCGCCTCCCAAATCAGCTCCATCCACTGCAGTTCCTGTTCCAGCCTGCTGGAATCCATCTGGGAAGAGCATCCACCCTGAGGCCTCCTGCTGGTTCACCCTACCTGTACCACGTCACCACCCGACTAGGGGGACTCAGATACCTCTTAGCCTTCTGAAGGGCCTTGGCTCCCAAGTACCTCCAGAGGGAACTGGGACAGGAACCTGAGGGTTCTCCCTATTATTTCTAGGCTAGCTTCAATCTGGTGACCCTCCTCAGAAGTTTTTTTCTTGCAGGTTGAGAGGTGGGTGCTACTCCTGGGAGGCTAGATTGAAGTTAGGAGTGGTCAAAGATCTGTTGCTTCCTTATGGGCCATGCTGATGTCACCTGACACTGTTTATTTAGTAATTTGAAGGGAGTCTCTGCCTGCCAGGGAGCAAGCAGCCTCTGCCTGAGCACTCTTGTCCCCTAGCAGGCTACTAAAGCTCTTGGCCACACTCCCAGGAACAAAAGCCAGGACAGGTTGGGAAGGACAAGCAGGAACATGCCTTGGATGGCAGCACCTTCTTCCTACCTTCCTCCAAGTAACACAAACTTTGATATGTTCTGACTTGCCCCCCACCCCCGGCACCCTGCAATCGATCTGCCCCCACCCCATCCTGGGGCTGGAACCACCTCTCCTCCTAGCTTCAGACAGGGTTGGGGAGTGGACCCTGTAAGGTTCTATCATTTTTCCCAATAAGATGCTCGGAAAGAGAGAAAGGTTCACCACTGACATCTGAACGGTGGGGTTGGAAGCTCCTGGAGAACCAGTTAAGACAGGCTAGTGCAGGCTATGAGACGGAAGAAATGTCAGCTAGCAAGGATATTTCTGGGACAGGGGATGCTAAGAACTCATGTCTAGAGGTAGAAAGGAGACCCTGAAGGAACAAGGCTTCCATGTGGATACTTGACTTTGGGCCTGGGACAGAGAGGGCAGGGTCCCAGTATGTATCTTACTACATAGCCTTAGCTAGTCTAGAATAATATGATGTATTATGTACATCATAAAGATCCACCTGCCTCTGTCTCCCAAGTGCCTCTGAAGACACCTGCACTCATGTGAACATGCCCACATATAAACACATGCACATAATAAAAAAAAAAATACCAGGAGCTAGAGAGATGACTCAGCACTTAAGAACTTGCTGCTCTTATAGAGAACCAGGGTGAGATTCCCAGCAGCTACATGGTGGCTCACAACCCATTCGTAACTCCAGCTCCAGGGGATCTGACACCTCTTCTGTGAACACCAGGCATGCACATGGTGCATATTCATCCATGGAACCAAAATACTCACACATATCAAATAAATAAGTCATTAAGACATTTAAAATAAAATATCAGTCAGACATGATGATGCATACTTTTTGGTTGTTGTTTTCAATACAGGGTTTCTCTGTATATCCCTTGCTGTCCTAGAACTTGCTTTTTTTTTCTTTTTTTTTTTTTTCTAGAACTTGCTTTGTAGACCAAGTTGGCCTCAGACTTAGGGATCTACTTGCCTCTGCTTCTCGAATGCTGGATTTAAAGGTGTAGGCCATTATGCCTAACTATTTTTAATCTCAGCACTCAGGAGGCAGAGGCAGGTGTATCTGTATGAGTTCAAGGCCATCCTGATCCACATATTGAGTTCTAGGCTAGCCAGCAAGGGCTATGCAGTGAAGACTAAAATAAATAAACAAATATATTTGAGACAGGGTTTCTCTGTAGCTTTGGAGCCAGTCCTAGAGCTAGCTCTTGTA
>NW_004949136.1:3179649-3180721 GCF_000317375.1 Microtus ochrogaster | reverse complement strand
TGAGCCATCTCTCCAGCCCCAAATATATATATATTTTTTAATTACAAGAGTGTGGGCACAGTAAGGAGATAATTTACAACACTTAAGATTTTTTGGATGTGTTTATTTTACTTTATGAGTATGAACATTTTGCCGGAATGTATATATGTGTAGTACATGCATGCCTGGTGCCTACAGAAGTCAGAAGAGGGCACCAGACCCTCTGGAACTGTAGTTACAGAAGCTTATGAGCCAACATGTGGATGCTGAGAATAGAACCTGGGTCCTCTACAAGAGCAGCAAGTGCACTTAACCAATGAGCCAACTCTCCAGCCCCTGCAACACTGTTTAAAAATACTTTTATTTTTCTTATTTTAGTTGTATGCTTGTGGTGTGTATGTGTGTGCAAGTGTGCATATAGATATATGAATATGTGGGCAGGAAATCAGAGGCATCAGAGCCTCACGGAGCTGGAGTTACGAACAGTTGTGGGCTGCCTGAAGCAGGTGCTGGCACCGAACATAGGTCGTTCTACAAGGACAATGTGTGTCTTGAACCTCTGAGCTATCAGCACCTTACAATACTCTTTACTCCAGATTTACTACCCAAATACACAAACAGCCACAGTCACAGCTGGCTGTGCCAGGCATGCCAGTGAAAGCAAGCTGCCTTTCGTGGAGCATATCAAACGCCACCTGGAAAGCTGTCCAGGATTGGAAGATATTCCAAGGAAAGTTGGAAGTGACGAAGCCCACTGGAAGAAATGGCACAGAAGGGAAAACGTTAGCTCCCCTTAAGGGTCAATAGCTTATGTAAATAGGGCTTAAATGCTGTCCGCTGTGTACTTCCAGTGTGAAGGCATTTTAGCCATATTGGGGGTTAGTGGCTGGAGCTTTCAGTGGATTACATGTTCTCACCATCTGAAAAGCCTGTTGCATGCTCCCACGATGGACTGGATTCAGTGCAGAGTAACTGAGTGGCTGCTCATCAGGTAACAGCTATCTGCCAGGTACTACAGTAAGCATTAACCTCTGAACCACTCCACAGCATGGAGTCACCTGGTGGCTTCACCTTTTTTTTTTTTTTTTTTTTT
>NW_004949136.1:3177868-3179427 GCF_000317375.1 Microtus ochrogaster | reverse complement strand
AACTCACAGAGATCCACCTGCCTCTGCCTCCCAAGTGCTAGGATTAAAGGCGTGCGCCACCATCGCCCGGCCAGCCAGTGTTCTTAAGTACCGAGTCCTCTCTCCAATCCTATGGTGTTTTCATCTTATACTGACAACAAAGAGAGGTCTACTTGTTAGAAAAGGGGAATTGCAGGGACTGGGGCTAGGAAATGAGTTAACGGTTTGTCCCTAGATGACAGCTATTAAAGGACATTTGTCATAGCCAGGATCTGTGAAATGGAGCCATTGTTTGGGAGAATTGAAAGCTGGGGAAGGGCGGGCTGTGAGGAAGGAGGGCCATAGTGCTCAGATAGGGATAGCTGTGTAAGACCTAACCAGAGCACTCAGGAGCTGCCTTCATTTGCCTGGCAAAGAGGCCCAACAAGGTAGTGGGGGAAACTGTGACAGGGGTGTAGCCCTGGAGACAGATATCCGGTGCTAGACTAAACAGGACAGCAGTCCACTATCTGGTGTCTAGGATCTAGATGTGAACTGAACCGGGGGGAGGGGAAAGGATCACTAGTCTGGGCTTGGCGGTGGGAGCTAGTCCTACTGCCTACTGCTGTGATCTTAGGGAAAGCATCCTTCAAGGTCCACGGCCAGGACATGAGTGAGCAGCAGGAGAGGGAGACAGAAGAGGATGAAGGAGGTACTTCAGACACAGCGCCCATGCTGCCCCGAAGAAGGCCTACTGACTACCGTATCCCAGTCCTGGTATGCCCGGGGTGGCCCATCCTGACCACTGAAGGCCTCAGGACCCTCCTGCTGCCTGGCCGGGCTCTGGTTGGGTTCCTGTGCCATCTGCTGCTACCCGGGACAGTCTTCCTGCTGGTGTTGCTGCCAGCTGCTGCCATTGTCTACCTGGGATTCCTGTGCCACTCAAGGGTGAGCATTGGCTAGTCCCTGGGGGGTGAGAGTCCTGTAGTGGTTCAAGTCTCTGGGATCGAAGGTGAATCGACCCCCTTCCAGCCCTGCCCCTTTGTATGCAGAGATGTATGTGTCCTCTTCTGTAACCTCCTCTTCTGCCAACACCCCTACCAGCTGCAGACAAAGAAAAGCTTTTGTTTGTTACTCAGGAACAGCTGTCTTGCCTGTCCCAGGCCTCTTAGCTTTGTACCAGTAGGCACCAGGGCCTGGTCTGTGAGGTCGAAGTGAAGATAGGAAAATAAATTGTCAAATTTCACCTATATTCAGTGCCTCTCCACGCTTCCCAAACCCTCTTGACCTGGTCTGGGCTTCCCCACCTGTGGAGAGGGCTATGGCTTGATCTATATATAGATGGCCCCTATATTCCTTTCTGTGGCTTCCGGTGTGGGAAAGAAATGACGCTAGCTGGTGAAGAGGCAGCTGGGGGTAAGGACCGTGGGAAAGAGCACTGATGGGGACAGAAAAGCTGGGTTGGGAGAGCCAGGGAAGTTCTTGGAGCCTTTCCTTCAGCCCTACCTGGGCCATTTTATTTATTTATTTATTTATTTATTTATTTATTTATTTATTTATTTATTGTTTTTCGAGACAGGGTTTCTCTGTGGCTTTGGAGC
>NW_004949136.1:3175765-3177768 GCF_000317375.1 Microtus ochrogaster | reverse complement strand
CTGTAGACCAGGCTGGTCTCGAACTCACAGAGATCCGCCTGCCTCTGCCTCCCGAGTGCTGGGATTAAAGGCGTGCGCCACCATCGCCCGGCCTCTACCTGGGCCATTTATAGTCTGGGTTCCAAATCTCCCCCCAAAAGACTTCAACACTGCTTGGCTCACAGCAACCACAACTCAGGCCAACTCTCTTTGTTGTATTCTGGCAATTTCTGTCCTCCAAGCCCCACTTCGCTCTCCAGGCCCCCCTCCCCTCCCTTGTCTCTCTGGACTCAGCTGCAATCTCTAGGCTCTGCTTGGTCCTCCCCTCAAGACCTCGGACCCTGGTCCTTCCTCACGACTGCACCACCCTGGTGCATCCCGGTCCGACCCCACGCCTCCACTGTCCGCAGGTTCATCCTTCCCCGGGTCCACGTTGCCGAGCGCTGCTCTCCGATCGCGGCTCTGCCGCGCTCATCGTGTTCGGATTCCTCTCCCTGCCGCCTCTCCTGGTGCTCGCCTCCGCCGCCCGCTCCCTCCTGGTCCGGCGACTACGCCCTGTCCTGCCTACCCCGGCGAGGGCCCCCGAACCGCGCCGCCCACAGAGATGCAGCGAAGAGGAGCTGGCGGGCGGCCGCCCTGACGAAGAGAAACAACTCTGTGCCTGGGTCTGATGCCTCAGAGACGTCTCCGTGTCGAGAGCCTCCACTTGACTCCCAGAAAGTGGGCGGATGAGTGGAACGGCCGCCTCTGGTCTCGGAGCGCAGTGCTCGAAGTCGCCAGGAGATGGCAACCGGGTCCCTTGGACCGGGTTGGTGCTTCTCTCTCAGAGGAGGGAAGTGGTCCTCTGAGAAGGTGCCATGGGCTTTGCTCCCTTACCAAGCCAATGCATTCCACTCCTACCTGTGGTCAGCAGCCAGCTTTGCGGATATCTATGTCTCCCAAAACCAAGCTAGTCCTAGAAGCTCCAGTGTGATCAGTAGCAACCAGACTTCATAACTTACCTTGAGACTCAGGAGTCATCTTGAGTCTCAAGGTCGGCCCATGGCCCAGGACAACGGCTCAATTGCGTCTATAGTTCTGTAGTCAAACATTTACTAGGTAAGGTTTTGTCCACACTTAGTCTGCGACCAGGATTAGTGGCTCAGTAAGTCCGCGGTCAGCACTCTGTTTATAGTGTTTTTGTTTTTTTAATATATAGTTTATTTTATGTTCAGTGATGTTTCTTGTGTAAGGGTGTCCCAAGCCCTGGAACTGGAGTTACAGACAAGTGTGAGTCTCAGTGTGGGTACTGAGATTTGAACATGCGTCGTTTGGAAGACCAGACAGTGCTCTTAGCTGCTGGGCCATCTCTGCAGCCCCTAGTACTCAGCTTGTATTCGGAATCAGGTATCAATGTATACCCAGAACTGGGGCTCCGCCTCTGACCAGGATTCTTTCTTTTGAGACAGGCAGCAGGAAAAGAGCTCAATTTACAGTGTGATAATTTTTGCTTGTTTGTTTTGTTTCTCTCTGGTTTTGATGCCTGTCCTGGAACTAACTCTTGTAGACCAGGCTGGCCTTGAACTCACAGAGATCCACCTGCCTCTGCCTCCCAAGAGCTGGGATTGATGGCGTGAGCCACCACTGACTGGCTACAATGTGAGAAATTTTAAGATTTATCTTTGCATTTAACACGCTACAGCTTTACTAACAAGTTCCTATGTATGGGTAAATTACCATCCTTCTTCCACTCCTCCTCCCTGTCTCCCATCTCCTCTTCTTCCTCCTCCTTTCTCCTCCTCTTCTTCTTCCTCCTTTCATGTCTTCATACATACTAGTACTAAAATATCTTATTTAATTTTTCAGTGATCCTAAGAAAGAATTCCAAACCTTATATTTGTTAGGCAAGCACTCTACCACTGAGCTATATCCTCAGCTCGGGACATGTTTTTTAAAAATTTTTTTGATTTTTTAAAAAATACTTATTTATAGCCGGGCGGTGGTGGCGCACACCTTTAATCCCAGCCTTCAGGAGGCAGAGGCAG
>NW_004949136.1:3173449-3175485 GCF_000317375.1 Microtus ochrogaster | reverse complement strand
TTGTGAGCCACCATGTGGGTTGCTGGGAATTGAACTCAGGACCTTCAGAAGAGCAGTCAGTGCTCTTAACCGCTGAGCCATCTCTCCAGCCCCTTGGTTGGTTTTTTGAGACAGGGTTTTTCTGTGTAGGCTGGCCTCAAACTGAGAGATCTGTGGTGCCTCTGCCTCCTGAGTGCTGCAAATAAAGGCATGCACCACCACACCCAGCTAATAAGTTTTTTTTCTTTTCTTTTCTAGACAAGGTTTCTTTGAGTAACTCTGGCTATTCTGGAACTAGATATGTAGACCAGGCTGGCCTTGAACTCACAGAGATCCACCTGCCTCTGCCTCCTGAGTGCTGGGATTAAAGGTGTGTGCCACCACTTCTCAGCTAAGATTTACTATTATTATTTTTTAACTTTTTATTGATTCGTTGTGAATTTCACATCACGTGCTCAGTTCCCACTCATTTCTCCATCCCTTCCGTATCTACACCTCCTGCCCTTGCAACCTCCCCACCCCCAATAAAATAAAATTTAAAAGAAAAAAAAAACAACTGGTCATGGGAGCTGTAGTGTGTCACAGTGAGTCACACAGTGTGCCCTTTAGTTCATCCATCTTTGCTCGCAAGTCTTCACTGCAGTGAGTCACCGGTCTAGTTTATGGCCTCTGACTTCTGCTACACTATTAGTACTGGGTCCTCACTGAGACTCCTCTTGGAGATCCTGTTGTTACCCTGTATCATGGAGACCCTGCAGCTTCGAATCTGCAGGACTAACTTCTTCACATGTTCTAGCTGTTCACAGAAGGGGTGGATGTTGGGGTGGGCTAACTCACAGCCCTGGTTCTGGGCCTGGGTGGCAGATGGCCAGCCCTCCCTCATCCTTACCACCACGTCACCCTCTCCAGCACTGCCTCAGCTAGCTCACCCACACCCGTACCACCAGGGCCAGCTCTACCGTGCTGCCCAGGCGAGTTGAAGGGGCCACCCTCCCTCCTGAGCGCAGTTGATGAGGAGCAAAGTCAGCTTTCCTGCTCCCGTGCTGCAGGTGACAGGGGCAGAGGGGAGGAGGGAAGAGTGGAGGGAGGAGTGAAAGGCATCTCTCCTTCTCCCATGCTACCACATGACAGATGAGGTGACCATGGGGCCAGCTCTCCCCTCTCACCCCCTCTGGGCCAGTTCATCTGTGCCTGCTCTAGACAACAGGGTCAGCTCTGCTGTGCTGCCCAGGCGAGGTACAGGACCCACTCTCCAGAGAGCTGCCGCCAGTGAGGTGCAGGGCCCACTCTCCCTGGTGCTGCTGCCAGTGAGGGGCAAGGCCAACTCTGTACAGCTTTTGGATATTAACGTGGTCCCAGGCGGCAGTCCAGACCAGGGACATACACATGGCCTTTGGTGGTGATATGGGCCTTGGACATCGACACAGACCCCTGCTGCTGCATGGCCATGACCATGGCCCTCAGTGGCAGCATGAACCGGGACTCACCGTGGTCTCTGGTGATTTTGCAGGTTACTCACCTCAGGCTGTTTATCCCCACCTTCACGTCTTCAGATCCACCTCTCTTCATAGTACTCAAACCATTCTTCTCTTTCCCATCTCTCTGCCCCACACTTGCATGTCACAGTGGCTTGGGCTGTGGGCGGGGTCTCTAGGAAGGTAAAACTGTAGTTCAACACAGACCTGTCCAGTCTCACAGTTGAACTGCTACCACAACCAGCTAAAGAGATTAGCAGACAGGCCAGCAATGAGACAGAAATACAACAGGACATGTCCAGCCAGTGGCAGGTATCCATTCTGCGGGTTCTGCTCTCCTGCTAGGATGCAGCTCCGGGAATCACAGCCATTTGTACAGTGGTCAGTTTTCTCAAAGGAAGAAGGCCTGGGCCCACTAGCACTTGTGTTGGTTACAGGCTCAACTGGTGGGCAGTGTCGTTCACGTTTCCCAAGGAGCAAGAACAGCAACCACCTTTGAGTCTCTAATTCTTTTTAATATTTATTTATTTATTTGTTATGTATACAATATTCTGTCTGTGTGTATGTCTGCAGGCCAGAAGA
>NW_004949136.1:3157084-3172754 GCF_000317375.1 Microtus ochrogaster | reverse complement strand
ACTGTGGGGTGTTTTCTTGATTAATTGATGCAGCCAGGTGATGGTGGTACACGCCTTTAATCCCAGCACTCAGGAGACAGAGGCAACAGATCTCTGTGAGTTTGAGGCCAGCCTGGTCTACAGAGTGAGTTCCAGGACAGGCTCCAAAACTGCACAGAGAAACCCTGTCTCGAAAAACAAAACAAAACAAAAATTGATGTAGAAGGCTCAAGATCACCTTGAATGGTACTGCCCTAGTCATGTGGTTCTGGGTTGTTTAAGAAAGCAGTTTGAGCAAGCCACGAGGATCAGTCCAGTAAACAACATTCTTCTGTGGCATCTGCTTCAGTTCCTGCCTCCAGGTTCCTGCCTTGGTTTCCTGTTCTGATTTCCTTTATCGATGGATTGTAGACGTCCATATTTTAAGATGAAATAAACCCTTTCTTCCCCAAGTTGCTTCTGGTTATAATGTTTTATCACAGCAATAGAAACCTAAGGCAGGTGCTAACTTTAGGATAGTTTCTGCCAGAAACAAAGAAAACAGTTAGCTTAGGCCCCTTCTAAGGGCACTAGTTCCACGGCCTTTGATACAGAGTACTCACCCTTTTACCCCCACACCTCAGCATGTCTGTCTGTCCGTCCCTGTGTTCAGAAAACTCACTTTTCTATCTGTTCTCTCCAATATCCTGGTTGTTTCTTACTGTTTGTATTGTTGTTGTTGTTGTTATTATTATTATTATTTTCAAGACAGGGTTTCTCTGTGTAGCCCTGGCTAAGCTAGCTGGCCTTGAACTGAGAGATCTGCCTGCCTCCTCCTCCTGAGTGCTGGGATTAAAGGTGTGTGCGTGTGTGTATGTGTGTGTGTGTGCGTGTGTCTGTGTGTACACACATGTATGGGAGTGCATATGCACAATGTGTGTGTGTAAATCAAAGGACAACTTTTAAGAGTTGGAGGTCTCAAGGAAGGAAGGAAGAAACTCAGGTTGTCAAAGTTAGTAGCAAGTGCCTTAACCCCCTGAGCCATCTAACTGGTTCTTTGGTTTGGGGTTTTGTAAAGTTTGATTTAGGGGGGTAGTGGAGCTTTTGAGATATATATGTTCTTATAAGCCTAGCAATATATTAGAACATGTTTATTATAATTTACCTGGAATCTAGTTATAACAGACTTTTTAAAATTTTTAACTTTTATGGATCTATGTAATCCAGGCTGGTCTAGAATTTATGATCCTCCTGCCTTTGCCTCTCATGTACTGGAATTATAGAAATATGTTATTATGCCCAGACCTAAATATTTCTTAAAGGATCCAGCACACTATTTTGCCAGTGTGGCTCAGCCTGTAACCAGCACAGCCAGAGCTCAGCCTACGGTCTGAATCGAGCTGATTTTGTGGCTGCAAGCATAGCCCAGCGTGTGGCTGGCTCAGGTCTATTGAGTGTCTTGTGTGTCTCAGGGTTTTCAACCTTCATGTGTGTCCAGTTTTGATTTCTTTCCTGAGCAGACAGAGTGACGGAGTCAGCTGGTCGCCAAACTGCCCAGGAGTGCTTCCTCTGGAATGAAGCCGGCTTCCTTCTCCTCCTGCCAGGAACTAGTCTGGCCACCCCCAGAGGTTGAAGATGAAGACTCTCCTGGGAAGCCCTTGGCTGAGGTTTGGATCTGCCTGGCCCCAAAACCATCAAAACAACAGCTGGGCCTGGTGGGGGTGGGGAGGTGACTGCAGAGATCAACTCCTAAGCTGAAGTGACTGCTGGCTGGGTGAGGAACTCCGTCACAGCAGCTGAATGGGACATTCCATTTCTGAAAGGTGTTCCCCAGCTTCTCAAGCCCATCTTGAGGCCTTGGGCGTCCTCCAGGTGGCCCTGGGAAAGTCTAAGGGAGGCTAGTGGGATGACCTACTTTAGCATGGTCTTTCAGATTTTCTTGTTATTTAATTTAATTTGATTTTTCCGGGCATTTCCCAAAGGAACTCTGTGTGCAGGACATGATGGTTTACACCTGCAATCTCAGCACTAGGGAGGCTGAGGCAGAAAAGTTGCTGTGAGTTTGAGGCCGGCCTGGGCTACAAAATAAGACTGTTGACAAAAAAAGAAAACACCATTGCTCTGTGAATGGTGCTGGGTGTAGCAGGATGTAGTCTGGTGTTTACGTGAGGCAAAGAGATGACCTAGGTTCCATTCACACAGCATCACACACAAAAGAAGAAGAATGCTGTGGAGACTGTATGAGGTCTGCAGAAGGGTCTAGGGTCTGTATTTATCTGTGAAGAATAGGGCTATGCCAGCCGGTAGAGCAGACAACCTGGCTCACCACACAAGCAGGCTGAGGTCTGGGGTCACTGCTCCTTCGGGGGCCCTTCCATTTCCACCACCACATGAACAGGTCGTGCCTAGGATCCTCCTGTCTAGACTCTAGCCTGAAAGTCCAGAGCAGCCTCTTTGTTCTAAGGGCCTTTATCTCCCCATCAATAAACTCCCACGTGGGTTTGCTGCACGGTGTGACTCATTTCTTGCCACCGCTGCTAAACAACTCTTCTCTCCAGTTCCTCAGGGCTACAGATAAGCTGCAAGGTGGGAATGCTCGCTCCTTTCCAGTAACTGAGGGCCTGCCTTATAAAAGGGAGCCTGGCTGGCGTATGCACACATGTATGGCTGCGTCCCGCCTATATTCCTCTTATCTTTGGGTGAGAGCATCACCACAGGTGAAGAGACTGGGCACAGGGAGATTCCCACCTTCCTTAAACCATGTATTCATTCACAAAGTATTTGCAGACACACCCTACCCAGGAGGGGCCCTGGGTTTAGCCAGTTTCCCTCATCCAGCTTTAGGTCTGGGCTTAAACTCTAGCCTTGCTCTCCTTCCAGACGTGGGTTGGGCTTTGGTAGAGTCAGGAACTGAGCCCTGGAGTGAGGGGGTTGGGGGGTGCTGAGTAGGAACAGGCAGAACTGGTGCTGGCCCTGAGAGTGGAAGCCACTCTCCCTTCTCTTAGGTCCCCACTGCTGAAAGATTCCCTTTCAAGACTATCTGGACCCTCCTCGGGATGGGACAGGAAACCTGGGTCACCTCTTACAGAAGCAATCCAGCCAGGATCCAAAGCTGGGGGTCCCACGTCAGGATGGATCATTCCTGGTCAGCTAGCGGCACATTTGGGGCTTGCAGCCTGTCTCTGAGGCTGTTTTTCTAGGAGCATGGAATCAGCTGTCCTTGACTTCCACCCCCTCCAAGCTTCTCCTGGTACTCAGAGTCGCACCATCCTCCCTGTGGTCTGAAGGCCACACAGCCTGGCTTGCTTCCCGTGTCCTAGCCCAAGCAGCCTGCCACATACACGTGCTCCTACCCACAGTCCCCCAGCTCTTGGCATTTGCCGTTGCCTCTGCCTTCTCGTAGCTCCTACCATAGGGTCCCCATCTCACACAATTATACCCTTTTCAGGGAAAATAAGCAGCCCTGTGTATTAGTTACTTTTGTGCATCTGTGACCACAATAGTACAACTGACAGGAACAACTTAAGATTTGCTTCAGCTCAAAGTCTCGAAAGGTTTCAGTTCGTCATGGTAGGGAAGGCAGGGCAAAGTCGTTCAGACCATAGCAGTGAAAGGCACTTCCTATCACAGCAGACCAGGAAGCAGCAACATGAGCCAGTAACTGGTCTTTAACCCTCAAAAACCTGCCCTTAGTTAGGCACAGACTCCTAAAGGCTCACGGACTCCTAAAGCTTCATGGACTTCAAAAAACTAACTAGGGAACCAGTGTTAAAAGCATGAGGCTGGGGACCATTGCAGATTCAAATCATAACACCCTTCACCATTGGGCCGTGGTGGCACATGTCTTTAATCCCAGCACTCGGGAGGCAGAAGCAGGCAGATATCAGTGAGTTCCAGGACAGCCAGGACTGTTTCACAGAGAAACCCTGTCTTGAAAACAAACAAACAAGCAAGCAAGCAAACAAGCAAGCAAATAAATAGATAACACCCTGCGTCTCTGCTAGCATGGGTCTTTCCTGCTGAGTCCTCACTTTGCAGCAGGACTTGGGGCACGGGGTTTGGCCCCCGTGCCTGAGTCTTTGGTGCAGAGACTGGGGGATGGACTGGCAAATAAAGGGGTCATTTGCATGCACCCTACGCTCAGGCTGCTCACCAAGCCATTTGTCTTCCCTGATGCTCTAGCTGCAAGGGAAGTAGATTGGGGTCAGCTCTGATCCCTGAGGGTAAAACAGGACCCTAGGTCTACAGACCCAATCCTTAGGCTCAGGCTCTGGAACTTGCCCCACCAGAGCTGGTCTAAAAGAAAGTAAAATAGATAGCAGGAAGGAGCTGAGATCCCTGACGCTCTTGGCTGCGCCTTGACTGCTGCGAGATGGGGCCATAGGGTTCAGGCTCAGCCCATTCAACTGCCCCAGGCCTCCAAGAGCTGGTCCCACCATTTCCTGCTTCTGTGTTCCGGTGTGTGCTTGGGTTTTCATGCTAGACTCAAATTACATGACAAGTGGGATGGTGTTGGTACCCACCTTTAACCCCAGCACTCGAGAGGCAGAGGCAGGCAGATCTCTGAGGTAGAGGCCAGCCTGGTCTACAGAGCCAGCTCTACAGCAGCCAAGGCTACACAAAGAAACACTGTCTCAAAATAAAGAGAGAAAGAAAGAAAGAAAGAAAGAAAGAAAGAAAGAAAGAAAGAAAGAAAGAAGACATTTCAGAGCAGTTCAGCCTGGTGGAAGTGGGAGAAGTTCCCCCCCCCCCCTTGGCACCCATCCTAGTTATAGCCAGAGCCATCTGAAAAGGAAGTCTCAGTTGAGGGATCCTCGGATCAGACTGGTTTGTAGGGGATTATTTTGTGTGTTAATTGTTGTAGGAGGACCAAAGCCATTACCTGAGTGAGTGGTCCTGGGCTATATAAGAAAGCTAGCCAAGCATGAGTCAGTGAGGAAGTCCACAGTGTTCCTCCGTGAAAAAAACAAAACACAAAAATATGACAAACAACAGCTCATAGTTCGGGTGGTGAGGCAGGGGTTAGGGCAGGCAGCTCTGTCCTTCTGTGGGGTCAAGGGTCAGGTCAGAGGCCCTAGGAGCTGCCCTTTTCCCTGGGGTTGAGCATGACCACAGCCATCTGTGGACAAAAGGCCCTTCTTCTCCACAGAAGCCTGACTGTGGGAGGAAAGGAACATTCCCTAGGGTCCTTGGTTGAAAGCAGGGGCACTGTGCTAAGGGCAGTGTCTCTAGACTTCAGGAAACCCCTCCACCTGCCTGCAGACAGACAGGGCAGGCCGACTGCTCCAGGAAGTCAAGCACAGGGACTCCCTGTTTCCAGCCAAAGCCATTGTTGCGGAATAGAATTAGCATCAAGGGCTGTCCTTGACAGGAACAGGCAGGGGCAGTCCCTGGGGGCTGAGGACTGAGGGCTCAAGGTCACCCTGGACTGGCCCACCTTTGCCTGTGACCACATTTCTGCCCATTCCCCTTCCCTGAGCCCATCTCCCTTTAGAGAAAAGGCTTCTGAACTATTTGTCCTTCCTTTGGTGGGCCTCAAGCCCAGCCCTGAACCTGACCATTGCACCCCTGGCTGACCCCGTACTCCCTAGGATGTCTGTATGTCTTCCGGAGGTGGGAACCACTGCTAGACAAAAGGACAGGCTTTTTCTGGTGGCTGATGGGGGGGGGGGGATAATGGGAAGGGGTGTCCCAAGGAATCTGGCAGCAGGAGCAATTCAGCCTGAGCTCAAGTCAGGCAGGTAGCCCAGCCTGGACTGGGCTGGGTGGGGACTGGGCTGCCTGTGCCCTCTCCATCTGATGGTGAGGCCAGAAGAAGGAGGGCAGCTGCTTCCTCAAGGGCCAGAGTCACAGCCAAGATCTGCTCACTTTTTCCAGAAGGGATGGAAACAGGGCAGGCTGAGGTGTGTCTATAGGCCTGAAGGCTATGAACCTCGGCTTCCTCTAAGATCCAGGTCCCCAGCAGAGTAAGGGTTAGACGAAATGATTCTGCTGGACACCCTCCCCGCGTCCCCCACGTCCTCTGCTTGTTCACAGTGCCATCTCCACAGCAACCTTGCGTATTGAGAGCCGGGAGTTAGCTGGTGGCCCCTGTGAGGTACACTCTTTGAGAGACCCACACACACTGCTCCCGTCGTCAAGACTCAGGCAGAAGCATCAAGCACTTTCTGGTCCATTCAGAGGCCTGAGGTCTGTGGAACGAAGCCAACACCCACTGCCAAGATTCCCGGCAAGCGGGTGGGGGACGGCCGCCGCACATAGCTCTTACTTGTTCCTGCAACAAGCTGCTCGGGCTCAGCTGTATGCTTCCTTTTTTAGGCAAAGCCAAACTCAGGCACAGTCCTCAAGGCCCCCACAGCGTCTCACCTGCCAGAAACGGAGGAAGGAAAACCATTGAATCCCATCCGTCCTCCCTGCTGAGCATCCTCTTGCTGAGAGTGGGAAGGGAGGGGACATCCTGCCAGACACCCCCCCCCCCCATCATGTGTGCCTCCATCCTGAACACTATCGTTACTCCACAGCGAAGAGTCTCAGGAGGGCACCAGACGTGCAGCCCCCTCCCCTGCCCCCATCCCTCCCCCCACTGGTTTTTTGATACATGGTTTCTCTGTGTAACAGTCTTTACTGTCTGGAACTAGCTCTTGTAGACCAGGCTGGCAAGAAGCCTTCTCTAAGGGCTCAGTATCCTGTGGAGAACCACACTTTGGTCTGAGTTTTGGTATTGACTGCAGGGCCCAGCTCTGGATCATCAGTGGGTCTCTGGTCCCGCTGGGGTCTGGCTAGGGCGTAGCCAGTATATAGGGAAGCAATAGGCCTTTATGGTCACACTGGATAGCTTCTGACTGTCTGGCTTATGTATTTTCCTCCAAGAATTCGGGTGAGAGTGCTGACAATGCGGGGCTTTTCATTCTTTAAGAAGCTTCTTAAATCCTCTTGAAACAGTGTCTCTACTGGTCAGTCTTCGGAGAAACCCGGCTGCTCACCCAGCTGGGTCCTTGTTGGTTGAGGGGAGGTTGCTTCTTTGTATAGCCCCACTTCTAAGGCTCTCTTGGTTCTGACTTCAGGCGTTTTGCAGATCAGAAGCTGTGAGGAACTCTAAGGGGAGAGGAGAGAGGTGAAGAATATGGACGACACATTATCACAGCATACAGAAGAGAGATGGGAATGTTAGCGCATGCCCACATGTATGTTTTTTTGTGGCTGTTGCTTGTCACCGCAAGTCTGGGACCGCTGGGGCACGCACCGCTGTGCAGTCCGTGCAGATTGGTCTTTGAGCGCGCGCGACAGAGTGCACGCGCCTCCCACTCGGGGGCGTGGCCAAGGGAGTGGGTGTGGCTTCTAAGAGGTGGGTGGGCCTGCCTTGCTTGCGGTAGGAGGGCAAGTTAGCTGCCAGCTGCGGTCAAGAGCCCGCCACTCCAAGCGCGATGCTGTTCTGGACTGCGCTCAGCCTGGCTTTGAGTTTGCGGCTGGCACTCTCGCGGAGCGGCGTGGAGAGCAGTAAGTGTGGTGGGACCCGGATTCCAATTCCTGACAAACCCATCGGCCGCTGCCCACGCGGGTCATGACTGTCCAGGTGCAGCAGCGGGACAAGTGGGCGGAAAGGCCGGGGAAGAGGGTGGGGCACATGGCAGCACCTCAACCACCTGCGGTGGGCGCTCCCAGGCGCTCGGTGACTCAACTGAGCCGGTGCTGGACACAGAGCGCGGAGGCCACGGGCTGCCCCGCCCCGCCCCGCCCCTCAGGCCTGGATAGTGGAGAAAGATGTTTGAGAGGCACTCCCTGCCTCAGTTTCCTTACCTTTGAAAAGTTTCTCACGAGAAAGGGGGTAAGAAGATTGGAATGGCCCCACAAGGAGGGGGAATCCCCAAAGCCAGGGCTGGAGCCCTGAGAGCCCCTGCCTACTTGAGACTTAGTGATGGAAGGTCTCATCAGTACTTTCAGTACTGATCAGTGTCTACCGGACTGAAAGAAAAAGGGATAAAAGGGGAGGCTCACTAGATAATGGTTGGTCCCTCAGGCTGTTTCGGAGAGGAATATCCTGCTTTCTTGGCACAAATGAAACAGAATGGGGGACAGAGGAGGGGAGGTGTCATCTGTTACTGGGGTGACGATTTCGACCTGGCCTTCAGATGGGTGGGAAGGGCTGGCTGTGCACTGTTTCATCTTCCCCATCCCTTCACTTTTGCTTGCCCATCCTGCCTTGTTGTCTCTGTTGCTGGGCAAGCTCAGAGCCCATTGCTTTACCTGGAAACTGACTACCTAGCTTTAACTCCACCCTGGAGGTAGCCCTTCTGAAAACAGCCTAATAGCCACAATGCATGTGGCTCAGGGCCCCGCAGGAGACCTAGGCCTGAACCCTCGGCAACACCTGCACGCAGGGTCTACTGGGGAGAGTGTCAGCGCCCACATAAGGAACATGAGGGCAGCCCACGGTGCCCTAGGTACACAGCCATTGTACAGCCGGGAGCTATTGTTGGCTTATAGCACCATTCTGGGGGTTCTACTACCAGTATCTTTGGGCAGAGGCAATCATATGCTTAGGGAAAGTTCAGGCCTTTGAAGGGGGCTCTGCCCTGGGCATGGGGCTGTCTGCGGGGGGGGCTACCACCTAGACTGAACCCTTTGTCTTTTCCTTCAGGTGCCACAGCGTCAGCCCCCCAGGGGGACCTGCTGTTCCTGCTGGACAGCTCAGCCAGCGTGTCACACTATGAATTCTCCAGAGTTCGGGAATTCGTGGGGCAGCTGGTGTCTGCAATGCCTTTTGGCCCCGGGGCTGTGCGTGCTAGCCTGGTGCATGTGGGCAGTCGGCCGCACACAGAGTTTACTTTCGACCAGTACAGCTCAGGCCAGGCTGTACAGGATGCCGTACGTGTGGCATCCCAACGTATGGGTGACACCAATACAGGCTTGGCACTGGCTTATGCCAAAGAGCAACTGTTTGCCGAAGCAGCAGGTGCCCGGCTAGGGGTTCCCAAGGTCCTGGTGTGGGTGACCGATGGAGGCTCCAGTGATCCCGTGGGGCCCCCTATGCAGGATCTCAAGGACCTGGGTGTCACCGTCTTCATCGTCAGCACTGGCCGGGGCAACCTGTTGGAGCTGTCGGCGGCTGCCTCAGCTCCTGCTGAGAAGCACCTACACTTTGTGGATGTGGATGACCTTCATATCATCGCTCCAGAACTTCGGAGCTCCATCACTGGTAGGTGGGGAGAGCCAGGGCCTCCCTGGCTGACAGCTGGCTGCAGACTTCAGGGGAAACTCATGAGCCAGATGCCCTTGTAGATGCAGCAGTGGGGAGGTGACCCACATGTTTTCTGCACACTGTCCAGGAACATAGTCCTTCTGGGTGCCTTCATGTACCCTGTCACCTGGGCTATAAAGAGACTGTGGCAGGTCGGAGTCACCACTTCAAGATGTGACTTCCTGGCATGTATAAGACCAATAAACTGAGGGCTACTTTGGGTGGGGGTGTGTGTGGATAAGAGGTCCAAGGCTTCCCCAGATCTCTCTGACATGATGTGCCTGTGTGTGTGTGTGTGTGTGTGTGTGTGTGTGTGTGTGTGTAGGACCAAGTGGCTTGCCAGGCCCACCATTCCCGGAGAAAGGAGAGTCAAGTAGTCAGGGATTGTGTTTATTGTAGGAACTGCTGGGGAAGCCAGAACAGGGAAGACACTGTAGGAGCTTAGCACCAGCTTTCTTCTGGACCTCATACATCTGACCTCCCAAAGAGAAGGGGGAGAGACTAAGGGGCTGCTGGCTGGCTTAGCTGTCATAGGCACTGAAAAATGCTATCACTCCAAGGTAGCCCTCTTACCAAGTCTCTTTCTGTGGGTTAACCAGGGTTAATCATCTACACTGAACAGGAATGGGTTTATCTGTGGGTTGGAAAAGGGTGAAAGGTCTGCTGCTTCAAGAGATTCCCCAGCGACATCACCTGGTAACCCCTGGGCCAAGAGGCCCAGATGAACCTGGAGAGGGCAGGAGGAGAAAAGGCTGACATCAGAGATAAGTATTAGGGTGGGGAACCTGTAGCTGAGGTCAGAATCTGAGTGGGAGGCTGAACAGGAAAGTGGGTGCCCAGCTGACCAAACTTAGCACCCAGCATCAGCAAGGAAGAAATCCAGGATCTAGATGGGTTTACCCAGCCTTACCTGCATACTGGTCAGACGGCTGACAATGTTTGTTGTCATGAGCCCTGAAGCTCGTTCTGGGGTCCCCCTTTCCACTCTCTTATAGAGGAAGGGTCCCACCCTCTCTCTAACCTTAGGTCTGGCTGCTCCTGGGGTTATCACATTTCCACTGTTCCTGGGCCACTAACATGTAGTCTCACATCTCCTGACTGCAGGCTCTGATCTGTTTCCCTCCTGCACAGCTGTTTAGAATATGATTCACAACAGATTTGTGCTGAGCACTCAGCTTGGGGGACAGGTCCTCTGATGTGGGATGTCCTTCTGTATATGTGTTGCTTTATTGGTTGATGAATAAAGCTGCTTCAGCCAATGGCAGAAAATCTGAACAGACATATAGGGAGACAGTAGGCAGAGTCGGGGAGATACCATGTAGCTGCCAAAGGTGACAGATGCCGGATGTTAGGCCGCAGCCTAATGGCGATATATAGATGAATAGATATGGGTTAATTCAAGATATAAGAGCTAGCAAAGAATACGACCAAGCTATTGGCCAAATAATATTGTAAATATAATTTTTGTGTGATTATTTGGGTCTGAGCAGCTGGGAAATGAACAAGCAGTCTCTGCCTACAAATGGTGCCCAATGTTGGGCACCAGAAACTATATTAGCTCAGGCTTCTTATTAACTAACTCTTACATCTTAAATTAACCCATTTCTATTAACCTGTGTATCACCACAAGGCTGTGGCTTACCAGTAAAGGTTCCAGGGTGTCTGTCTCCTTCGGCAGCTACATGGTATCTTCCTGACTCTGCCTATCTCTCCCTCTATCTCTGTTCAGATTTCCCACTTGGCTATATTCTGCCCTGTCATAGGCGGAAGCAGCTTTATTCATCAACCAATTAAGCAACACATATACAGAAGGACTTCCCACATCAGTCCTGTGTTCTCAGATAATACTGTAGACCTTGTCACCTTTGAGAGACCTTCATCCAGCTTGTTTTTCTGTGAGGAGTAGCCCCTATATTGTACAGGTCGGGTCTGAAGAGGAAGTAGGCAGGGAAGTTTATGATGTGGCCAGGAGCTGGGAACTGTCCTTCCACAAGCCCAGTTAGAGTTTTACAGCCATTAGCACCTGCGGGTGGTGAATACCCACCTGGCTCCCACTTCTCCTTGGTAGAAGGCCCCACCAGTCTTACCAGGGCCCCAATCTTCGGGTCCCCTCGGGATCAGTGAGAGCCCCACTCTGTGACAAGGAGAACATTTCCTTTCCCTGACCCCAGCACTACACCATCCTTAGATGCGATGCAGCCACAGCAGCTTCGTGCCTCAGAGATTCTGTCCAATGGCTTCCGCCTGTCCTGGCCGCCCCTGTTGACTGAGGACTCTGGTTATTACGTGCTGGAGCTGGTGCCCAGTGACAAACTGTCAGCCGCAAGACGCCAACAGCTGCCAGGGAATGCCACCAGCTGGATCTGGACCGACCTCAATCCAGACACGGATTATGAAGTAGCGCTGCTGCCCGAGTCCAACGTGCACCCTCTGCGGCCCCAGTACGTGAGAGTACGCACGCTGCAAGGTGAAGCTGGGGGATCTCATGGGCGGGCAGGGTAGCATGCGAGGGGCGCCCCTCCAACCAACCACCCTCTTCCTCCGCAGAGGAGGTCGGGCCGGAACGCATCGTCATCTCGCATACCAGACCACGCAGCCTCCGCGTAAGCTGGGCCCCCGCGCTCGGCCCGGACTCCGCTCTCGGCTACCATATCCAGCTCGGGCCTCTGCCATGCGGCTCCCTGCAGCGCGTGGAGGTGCCCGCTGGCCACAACAGCACCACCATCCAAGGCCTGACTCCCGGCACCGTTTACCTGGTGACTGTGACTGCCGCCTTCCGCTCTGGCCGCGAGAGGGCGCTATCCGCTAAGGCTTGTACGGCCTCGGGCGAGCGGACCCGCGCCACGCAGTCGGTGCGGCCGCAAGCCAGACCGCCCGAGCCGTGATCGACCTGCCCCGTCCACCTGAGGGTCCCTCTTCCCTAGCCCAGTGAGGGAGGCGCCGCCGCTGCCGAAGCCGAGGTTTTTCTCGGGGGTGGGATGGGGTGGGGTGGGGGGAGATAGGGTGCCGGTCCTGCCTTTCCCTGGGTAGCTGGGTACCGTCCTCGCCTGACTCCTGGGAACCCTGCGGCGACCCTGGTAGCCGCAGGTGCAATGGCAATCATCTCCGGTTGCCAATGGAATTGAGCACACAGTGGTCTTTCGGCGGCATTTGGCGGGGAGATGGACAGTGTCAGAGGGCAGGTTGAAGACGTAAGACCCAGGACAAGCATGCACGAGAGAAGGGACACAGGGTCTTCTACCTGCGCCAGAGGCCGGGCCCTCTGCTGGTGAGGACGGCACATGGCTTGGAGGAGAGCCCAGGACCATTCGGGTCCTGCTTGTGCCTAGAAAGTGGGTGGAAAGAAAGCCAGGAGAGGCTGGTGCAGGCAGGATTCCCAAAGGCTTCGGAAGGTTCGGGAGGGGACTTTGGGAGGCTGATGATGTTGTCAAGCGGTTTTCACTAGGGTCCTCTGCCAGCCTGGAGGCCAGTACCTGTCAGGGACACTGGCCCTGCCTTCCTGCCCAGGACTTACGCTAGACCCCACTATCAGTGCCTGGGATGCCATCTTTTCTTCGCAGGAATGGGATGAGACCTTGGCATCTAGGATCGTGGGAATAGATCTCCTGCTATGACAGGCTCTAAGGGAGGCTAGTGTAGGGAACTTCACAGGGGCCAGGAACAAACAACATTCCCCAGGATAGGTTCATTCCAAGGGCTCTGCAACAGCTAACCCCAACGTGTCATGCTAGTTGGCTAGCTCCTGTCCTCACCTGCCACCCTAGGGCTTCTGACAGAAGCTAAGGGTGGTTCCCCTCGAGTCCCTACGCAGGCAGAGCCCTTCTTCCCAGAATCATTTGCCCCAACCCAAGCTTACTTCATCTTCCCCACTAACTACCCAAACTCTAAAATACAGTTATAAACTGTGCCTGCAGTCTCATTAAAATGCTTTAATTTTCGAGCCGGGCAGTGGTGGTGCACACCATTAGTCCAAGCACTCGGGAGGCAGAGGCAAGTGGATCTCTGAGTTCAAGGCCAGCCTGGTCTACAGAGCAAGTTCCAGGACAGACGAAACAGAGAAACTCTGTCTTGAAAAGAAAAAAAGTTTTCCACCAAAACTCTCCCCAGCTGTGTGCATGTGTGGGCAGCATGAAAGGTCGGCTGTACAGGGTTTGTTGTGTCTGGAGAGGAAGGGAGGCAGGCATCTTTCAGCCTGGTGTCCCTCTGCGTTCCTGTCATCTGTGTACCAGGACCTCACTTCTGCAGCCCAGGATCTACTGTTGTAGTCCAGAGTAGTTCAAGTTGCTGCTGTTACAACTCAGGACAGGGGGCTTGGCTTAACTGGGCCGTTCCCATTACCACCTGTGGTCTCCTGCCCACCGCCCAGCCCTCCGTTTACATATCCTCCTTGCGCTATGGCTACTCAAGTGAGTCCCAGGAACTAAAAGTATTGAGAGCGGAGGGGGTGGGCTGTGGGTCCCTACGCTGTGTCTGAGCCCCGGCTTTCCTGAGAACTTGATTTACCACCATTTCCCAAGAACCTGAGGGAGCATCGTCGGGCTCACCCTGACATCCGAAGGAGCACTGCCCATGCAGTGGACAAGCAGTCAGGAGAGGCCACAGGGTCTCCTACCTGTGCCAAAGGCCGGGCCCTCTGGTGGTGAGGACTCCACGTGGCTTGGAGGGAGAGCCCAGGATCATTCTGGTCCTGTGTGTGCATAGAAAGCGGAAGGTGGCCGCGTTTGTGATTATGGCTTTAGAGACAGCGCCCTAGCCTGATGGTGGTGGTGGTAGTGGGGATGGGTTCCCTCTCCAGGAAGCCTGTGCACGCACCTAGAGGCTTCACACCCACGTACTTAACCTGAGTGCTGAGAGATTTCTCTGACCTCACTTCTCAGTGCAGGGTCTGAGGCTCTTGGCATTCAGGACAAAGATTCAGGTTGGGCATGTGGGCCCCACAGCCCCCTAAAACACACAAGATCCTCACGCAGTTGGTGTTTCTCATGCTGTCCTCTTGGACACTGCAAGTGTCCTCTTGGACACTTCCTCTTAGCCACTGGAGGAAGCCGTTTCCCTTCCACACTGAGTCCCAGGGCCCGGTTTACACAACACTGAGTAGGTGGCAGGAGAGTACCAGAGGGTCATTTCTTAGTGGTTATGTAGCTTCTGTTGATAGCTAAAACTCATAAGACTCCGAGTGATCGAGCTCACTTACAATATACTTACTCTCCTGGGAAAGTAGAATGGGCAGGAGCCGCATATCTGATAGCCAGAGTCCACTCCCCACAGATCCTCGGCATAAGCTCATGTGGACCTAATGCCAGCACCATCTATTTTCAGGTGGTGGAGGGGAAAGCCTGTGCCCCCCCCCCCCACCTACCACAGAATGTTTCTGCTTGGGTCCCTTGCATACAAGCATCTTTATTTGCGGAACCATATTGACAGCCCCGGCTAACAATTTAGTGGATGAGATTTTCCTGTGAGTTGTTTGCCACACACCCTACCCTCTGTTCCTGTGAGTTGTTTGCCACACACCCTACCCTCTGTTCCTGTGAGTTGTTTGCCACACACCCTACCCTCGGCCCTGTGAGTTGTTTGCCACACACCCTACCCTCTGCCTTGTGCCTCCTCTGCCTCCAGCTCTGTTCTCTCCGTGTCCAGGATGATGAGCAGTGGCTGATGCCACCCAAAACTTAACATACGTGCCAAGAGTGGTTACTCTGTTTCTCAGTAGGTGCCAGGACACCAGAAAGGGCTGTTCTGTGGTTGCTCCTGGTTGAGATCCATGGGAAATGGAGTATCTAGGAGGCTGGTGGGGCGGGACTAAGAATACCTGGATACATGAGGAGACCTCAGGGGGAGGCTGCTGCGAGTGCTGGCACCCACGCACTTGTGCCGCAGAGAAGCTGAAAGTATGAGACACATAAAAGAATATTCTGCGCCGGGCGGTGGTGGCGCACGCCTTTAATCTCAGCACTCGGGAGGCAGAGGCAGACGGATCTCTGGGAATTCGAGGCCAGCCTGGTCTACTAGAGCTAGTTCCAGGACAACCTGGGCTACACAGAGAAACCCTGTCTCAAAAAACAAAACAACAACAAAAACCCAAAGGCAGGGAAAGGTTCCTGCTTTGGCAGCACATACACTAAAATTGGAACAATGTGAAAATTAGCATGACACACATTCTTGAAGCACTCCATATTTTTAAAATTAAAAAAGAAGGGGCTGGAGAGATGGCTTAGAGCTTACAGATGGTTGAGTACCAAGTATGGTGCCCAGCACGCACACTGGGTAGCTCACAATCCAGTGAAATCCAGTCTCTTCCCTCATGAGCGCCTGCACTCATCTGTACACACTCACATACAGCTATGCACACATACACTCGTCCGCGCACACTCACATACAGCTATGCACACATACACTCGTCCGCACACTCACATACAGATATACACACATACACTCATCCGCGCACACTCACATACAGATATACACACACAC
>NW_004949136.1:3152904-3155499 GCF_000317375.1 Microtus ochrogaster | reverse complement strand
TTTTTTTTTTTTGAGATAAGCTTTCTCTGTATAGCCCTGGCTGTCCTGGAACTTACTCTGTAGACCAGGGTGCCCTCAAACTCAGACATCTGCCTGCTTCTGCATCCTGAGAGCTGGGATTAAAGGCGTACGATACCATGCCAGGCTTAAAACAATTTTTTAAAACAGAAAAAGGGGGAGGCAGAGGCAGGCAGAGCTTGGAGTTGGAGGTCAGCCTGGTCTAAAGAACTAGTTCTAGGACAGCCAGGGCTACCCAGAGAAATCCTATCTCAGAGAGAGAGAGAGAGACAGACAGAGGAAGAGGGAGGGGAGGAGGGAAAAGGAGGAGAGTGGGAGGGGAGAGAGAGAGAGAGACATTTAATGTCATATTTTCCCTTGGAAGGTAGTGTGGTGAGATAGGAATACCAGACAGAATCATAGGACCCTGGCCAGCTTCCAGATGGGTGCAGGACCCATTTGAAACAAGGTGTCGTGGGTGGTGTGAAATTCTGGGCAGAAGTAGGGCAAGAATAATCACCAACTGTTCCTATCACAAAAGCCAGCTAGTTTGTTGCAATTAAATATAGCCTTGCAACCAGAGAGCTTTTTAAAGATGTAACCCCCGGGGCCTGGAGGGACGGCTCAGTGGTTAAAAGCACTTGCTGCTCTTGCAGAATATCTGAATTGAGTCCCAGCACTCACAGCAGGTAGCTCACAGCTGTCTCTAACTCTAGCCTGAAGGATACGACATCTCCAGCATCAACGGGAGCCTGTACTCACACACACAAACCCCTACTCATAACTGAAAATAATAAAATATAAAAGAGATCTTCATCCAAATTAAAATAACAAAATAAAGAAAAGGAAGTCTGCTGGGAGCCATCCCCGGCAGTGGGCAGGACCCAGTCCAGGATGTAAAGAGTTGGTGAGGGAAGGAAGTAAGCCAGGCAATGACGGTCGGGAGACTCTAGCAGCATGACTGACTGGCGGCCAGAGCGCTTCTTTATTTATAAAGAATTTAGTAAGCAGGGATATGTTCATGTTGTTCCAAAACATTGATCATACCATTTTTGGTTTTGGACGTGTGTTTTACTTCCTTTTGCTCATATTTTAGTCATCACTGATAAACTGCGACAGAACAGAGTTATCATTTCCAGTCATTTTCCAAGTTTTGACATCATTGATAAGCAGTTATTATTTTTACTCAGTTACCTCATAACCCGATTTTTAAGGATCTAGAGGCATATGACAAGCTGTTCTCAGGCCAGTTGCTTCTGTGGCTACAAGGACATTTGACCAAAACAATCTTCAAGCCATCCCAGGCATGCCGCCATGTTCCAAGCTGTGTATTATTAACTCTTAATGGTCAGAGTGCCCAAGAAATATCCTCAGGCCCAAACTGCTGCAGTTATTATTCAAATTCTGGCATAAACAATGTTTATATTTTATGTCTTTATAGAATACTTTTATCATCTTTCTACCTCATTCATTGCCCGTCAGTATAAGTCTCTATTAGGACAGAGGTAACCTCAGCTAATCTAACTATAAGAGGTATATCAGCTATATCATCGCCTGAGTGTACAGTCTGAAGATGCTTACTCTGAACTGTAGCCAACTCCTCTAGCCCACTGAATCTTGTTGATCTTTTTAAGTTGACTTTGTTTTGATTATCTTGTTCCTAAGTAGGAACAGGGACAGATGTTTCAAAAATGTCTCATAGAGACCTCTGGTTTCTTTATGTTTGTCACAACCTCCAAGGCGTAAGGAAGACCTTCAAGTAGATATGGATATCTCCCTAAAGCGGGGGAATAGTATGCTTAGGATTGTCCTGGGGAAACTTGGAAATAGCATTCCTGGGAGAAGGCATAAATGATTTATAAGACATTTTTATTAATCCAATATTTCTAAAGACTCCCAAGTATGCAACAGAGGTCTGTGGTTCCCCTCCCCTCCTCCCTACCCCAGCAGATGGCAGCAGCCTGCCTGAGATGCTGCAGGAAGGAACTGGAGTCCATGTAAGTGTAAGTGTGTAATTCACAGTCCTGTCCTGCAGAGGCTGGAGCCATGAGCTGCCTGGGACTTCACCTCCGACTGTCAGATCAGCCACATCTGCCACCAAGTCTTCTTAGCTCTTCACAGACAATTCCCAAGGGGCCCACCAAGAACTCAAAGGCACACTGGTGGCCATGGACTTGAAAAAGATAGAGAACCTCTGAGTATCAGGATCAAGGCTGACATGACAGGATCATGGTGACCCCACATGACCCTGGGTTATGTAGGTCAATGGAGTGAACTTTGGGGTCTCGGTGGGGACTCTCAGCTGGGTAGTATGCAGGTTCACCTTACCAGAGGGGCTGATTTGAGGTCAGCATAAGTAGGTAACTATTTACTTAAATACAACTCTCAATATGAGTTATTTCAGTTAATAAGAAAGCTTGGGCCGGGCGGTGGTGGCGCACGCCTTTTTTTTTCTTTCTTTTTTTTTTAAAAGATTTATTTATTATATATACAGTGTTCTGTCTGTATGTATGCTTGCTGGCCAGAAGGGGCACCAGATCTCATTACAGATGGTTGTGAGCCACCATGTGGTTGCTGGGAATTGAACTCAGGACCTCT
>NW_004949136.1:3149501-3152332 GCF_000317375.1 Microtus ochrogaster | reverse complement strand
AAAAAAAACAAAAAACACCAAAAATAAACAAATAAATAAATTTTAAAAATTAAAATTTTTCTACTGTTCTCACTCAGTTACAATTGTCTTCTAAGTGGAGAAATCAGTCCATACACTTCCGTGCATGCAACCAGTTTTATCACAGAAAGCTGGGACTAAGACACTGACTTTGGAGAATATGGTGACTTTCTTCAGTGACAACTGCCCTCTGTTCATGCTAACTTCCTCCTACCCAAAGGTTAGGTCAGCCAGCCCGAGTCCAGAGCAGGAAGGCGGCTTAGCAGGTTCTCAAGAAGCACTCAAAGGGCAAACGACCAGAGCCCAAGGGTCTGCTAGGCTTTCTGGCTTGTATTGCAAAGCATCACGCGAAGTGGTTGCACGGGTTGCCACGACACCGCCTTAGGCACAGAAGCAGAAGTCTGGTGCAGGACCCATCTCTCTTACCGGATTGGAGAGGCTCAAAGCAGCCACAGACCTGCAAGACTCGGGCTTCGGTAAAGCGTGGGGTCACAGCAAGGGCCCGTGGCCACCTTTTCCCTCAACCTTCGGGCTTGTGACCTCACGCCGGTTACCTCGCCCTTGGCTGCCATGGCCTGAGGCGTCTCAAGTCTGGAAGAAGTCAGCTCCGGGAACCCCGGCATCTCCATCTCCTTCAGGTGTTCTCTGTGTCTGGACTCATAGCAGGAGTTCCCACCCTGAGTAGTGTGGTCCAGTGTGTTTCTGATCTGAGGCCACTATGGCTGGGACGTCTCCATAAATGCCCATAACGACGGACCCATAGCACCTTGGCTAGAAGAGGGCGTTTTCTAGGACGAAGGCACACCCACCTCGAAAACTTCGTTCCGATTTGCTTGGTCCAAGAGCTCCTTCCAGTTCCGCCTTCTTAGACAGTTGGGCAAATCGCGCCACCGACGCCAATTGCGTCCCTGTCGCAGCCGCCAATCCGATGGCGGAGAGCGCTTTGGCCCTCGCGCGTTTCCGTCGCCGGGAAGGCAGAGGGGTGTGTCGCGCCTGCGCACTTCGTCGATCCGCGGCGCGTGGTGCCTGCCAGGATCCCAGCGCGAGTCACGCTCGAGTCCGGAGCGGACCCTCGAGGGCGGGCTGCGCTTGTGGACCATGTCGTGGCTCTTTGGCATCAAGGGCCCCAAGGGCGAAGGCACGGGGCCTCCGCTGCCTCTGCCGCCCGCGCAGCCTGGGGCGGAGGGTGGCGGCGACCGCGGTGCTGGAGACCGGCAATCGCCCAAGGACAAATGGAGCAACTTCGACCCCACGGGCCTAGAGCGTGCGGCCAAAGCGGCGCGCGAGTTGGAGCACTCGCGTGAGTGCGCGGGCTGGGCTTGGGAGGTTCGTCTCGGAGGCGCCAGTGGTTTCAGCGAGTTTGGTCCTCTTGGTGTCTCAGCAGCGAAGTGTTCTGTCTGCAGCCCTGCTTTGCAGGTGACCCGAACGGCCTGGTAGTCACATGGCCGTAGCTATCCTGCAATTCAGGAGATCCAGGTTCTGTCACCCTCTTGCACTTGGTAGCTGTCAACGCGGCAGAAGAGGCCGTTTTAGAGAGGCTTTTCGAGAGGCTCGAGTTGCGTGTGCCAGTGCTGGCCTTGGTTACTACTGGGCTCTCTTGCTGCCTCCACGTGGGTGCAGGCCAAAAAGGCATGACCAGGTCAGGTGATCCGTGCTGTAATTGGTTGTAATCACCCACTTAATAAAGGGAGCATTTTTGAAAGGCATTTGGTTTTAGCCAAAAGACAGTAGAGTCTGTATTGATTGTTGGATAATAGCACTCCACTGTGGAACGTGACGGGAGGGTAACTGTAAAAGTACCCTCGGAGCCAGTGTTTCCTCGCAAATATCCAGTCTGCTTTGATGTTGACAGTTCGTGCCAAAATGTAATATAAGGGTTTTTGTTTGTTTGTTTTTAAAAGACTGTTGTCCCTGGCTGGAACTCACGTAGATCAGGCTGGTAGATCCACCTGCCGCTGTCTCCTGAGCGCTGTGTAGCCCTCGGCTGTTCAGTCTCTATAGACCAGGCTTGCCTGGAACTCAGAGGTCCGCCTGCCTCTGCATCCCGAGAGCTGGTATCAAAGGCCAGTGCCGCTGCTGTCCAGCTAGCTGATTTTTTTTTTTCTGAGACAGGGTTTCTCTGTGTAACAGCTCTGACCTGGAGCTCTCTCTCTACCAGACTGGCCTGGAACTCAGAGATCCGCCTGCCTCTTTGCCTCCTGAGTTTGCGCCACCAGCACCCAGCTGTTTGAAATCTTTTTAAGAGCCTGAAATGGGGGCTAGAGAGACAGTTCAATGACTAAGAGCACCTGTTGCTCTTTTTTGGTTTTTTTCGAGACAGGGTTTCTCTGTGCACCTGTTGCTCTTGCAGTGGACCTGTGTTCAGTTCTGGGCGTGCATACGGCAGCTTACAGTCTTCTTTAACCCAGTTTCGGGGGACCCAAGGACCTCTTGCGGCTCCTGAGGGTACCAGGCATGTTCCTGGTGCACATACATACATTCAAGCAAGCACTCAAACACATAAAATTAAAAACAAAGCAAAACCTGAAGTGTAGGAGGTGTTGAATAAATACTGATTGAAGGAAGGATGCTGTTGGTCTCAGTTTTGTGTTTATTTGGTTTTTTTTTGTTTGTTTTGTTGTTTTTTTTTTTTTCGAGACATCGAGACAGGGTTTCTCTGTGGCTTTGGAGCCTGTCCTGGAACTAGCTCTGTAGACCAGGCAGGTCTCGAACTCAGATCACAGAGATCCACCTGCCTCTGCCTCCCGAGTGCTGGGATTAAAGGTGTGCGCCACCATCGCCCGGCTTCAGTTTTGTGTTTATGTGTTTGTGTG
>NW_004949136.1:3144574-3149089 GCF_000317375.1 Microtus ochrogaster | reverse complement strand
CTTGGGAAACCCTAATTTAAATAGGTACAATATGCAGAGCCTCAGAGAGGGTCTGGCACTTGGTGAGTCAATTCTCTGTTCTTGTGGGGCTACACCAACGTTTGAGAGGCAGAGGCAGACAGAACTCTGAGTTTGAGGCTGGTCTGGTCTACATAGTGAGTTCCAGGCCATCCAGGGTACACAGTGAGATCCTGTCAAGTCTTGGGCAGTGGTCTTGGAGCCCTGCTGACTCAAATCCCCATAGAGACATTCAAAGCCTTCAGATTTGGGACCAGGATCATCTCTTTTGACTTAGCAGAAGTAACAATCGGTTATGTTTGCTAGGTAATCTCAGTGATTGGGTTGAAATGAGGGAAGGTGGATGGTTTTCAAGGCATTTCCAGTGTTAACAGACCTGACAGGTGACCCAAGGTCCTGTTACAGAGTTATGTAGGGGACACTTTTCTTGGAGACTCCTGGCTGGGGGAGGGTCACTCTTTAGGCACACCTAGAATTTCAGACTTGAATCTCGGCTATTAGTCCCATTCCTACAGTCTGTTACTGAGTTACCGTCCTTCTCTGCATCCCGGCTACTCTTGCATATCTGTTGCTATCTAGGTGCCCACACTGCAGTCCTGAAGCTCTGGCCCAGGACATTCTCCCCTGGGTCCAGTGCCTCGGCCTCTACTCTGCCTTAACAGAGCTCTCTTTTCTGGGTCAGCAGCACCTCCTGTGGGTTCTACATGCCCCATCAGAGTTCTCTTCTTGTAGGGTAGTCTCAGGTGGGCCCTAAACTTGTGCTGAGAACTTACCTGTTCTGTCTCATTTCACATGAAAATAGAGACCTTAGCTGAGCTTGCCAAAGTCACATGAAGAATGAACAGGAGCTGGAATTTGGTCCCAGGTTTATTGGACTGTGACATTCCCATACCTGTCTTCTTTGCTGAGATGAGGCCCCAAGAAGTATTGCTCTCCCCAGCCCTTTCCTGTCAGAGTCTCAGGGGTTCCCGTGGTCTGCTCAATTCTTGGCTTCAAAGCTTACAACTTGAAGTAGGGTAGACTGTGCCTTGCTGCTGTCTCTCTTCAGGTGTGAGTTCTTTCGTCTTCCATCCTGGTCACTGAAGACCAGAGAGTCTAGGAGGAGGTGGTCTTGGAAGGTCTTTGGAAGCTCTGACACTGCTACCCACTGGTGGAGTTCATGCCAAACTGTGTGCTTTGTGAATTGATCCCAGATACCAAGATATTTGCCATGGACATCTAAACCTGTGAAATATTCTTACCGTGGTACCCGTCTAGGCCGTGTTCCCTCCCAGATACCGATGTTAATCTCTGGTTAATGGCGTGCTTGTTACTCAAAAGTAACGTGCAAAGGTTGTAGCTGCCCTTGAAGACTTCAGAAATATAAACAGCCAGCACTTTAATTCCAGCACTTGGGAGGCAGAGGCAGGCGGATCTCTGAGTTTGAGTGATCATCATTCCCATGGTTTCTGTGTTAGAAAATTTCACAATGAGGTATTGGTAAGAGAAAACTATCAAGGAAGGTTTGGAGACCTGATGCTTAAACCTCTTTAGAGTGTACTAGAAGTAAAGCTTTTCCTACTGTATCTAAGTATTGACAAACATCAGTGCCATCTGACACACAGAACACAGAAGACATAACCTAGGTGTGTTGTCTGGTATCTGATCCTTACTCATCCTCTTCTGCATGCATATTTCTTTAATATCATTAATGGATGCAGATATGGACACCAGCTAGAGCTCTGCTTCCCTGATTGGAAAATGCCTGGCTTGTTATTGCTCCACAACCCCATCGTGGATGATTGTGCCGTGGTCTTTCTGATGGTGTTCTCGGCAGTGTGAGGATCCCCTGGGGATGGGCCCTGAGCTCTCACCAAGCTCTTACTGTCTCATCTCCATCACTTCTACAAAGTTTCATGGAATCCAGGCTAACTCAAACTCACAACACAGCTGAGGGTGACTTTGGACTCCTGATCCTCTGGCTTCCACCCTCAGAATATTAGGATGACAGGCATGCACATTACACCTGACTTTGTATGATGTTAGGGGTCCAACCTGGGGCTTTGTTTAACCTGGACAAACTCTTAACAACTGAGCTGCATACCCAAAGCAGTAGCTTTGAAGGGAGAGGTCATTGTAGGAGCCTGGAAATGATTCAGGATTGAGTGTTGTTTCTCAGAAAGCCCTTGGCATGAGAGAGAGGTCTGTTGTGGGCCACATGGATGTGCCTACTGTTAGTAGACTAACACCCTCTCTCCTATGCTCCTACAGGTCATGCCAAGGAGGCACTGAGTCTTGCGCAGATGCAGGAGCAGACACTGCAGCTGGAACAGCAATCTAAACTCAAGGTGAGTTGTGGGCCGGTGCCATGAGGGTGTGAGAACCAGTTCACAGATGACCTATGGATGTGTCCTCTATTTGAGGGAACTGGGGGACGTAAGAACAGGATGCTGAGCCAGCGGTGGTGCCGCACGCCTTTAATCCCAGCACTCGGGAGGCAAAGGCAGGCGGATCTCTGGGAGTTCGAGGCCAGCCTGATCTACAAGAGCTAGTTCCAGGACCAAAGCTACAGAGAAACCCTGTCTCGAAAAACAAAAAACAAACAAAAAAAAAAAAGAATAGGATGCTGAGTATATGGCTGAGACTCGGTAGTAGAGGTGCTTGCAAGGGAAGGTGTAGGTGAGGGTGTCTTGACTTCTTAAAGGCAGGGGATCTTTCTTGAAATTCTTTTTTTTTGTTTGTTTGTTTGTTTGTTTTTCGAGACTGGGTTTCTCTGTGGCTTTGGAGCCTGTCCTGGAACTAGCTCTGTAGACCAGGCTGGTTTCGAACTCACAGAGATCCACCTGCCTCTGCCTCCCGAGTTGCTGGGATTAAAGGCGTGCGCCACCATCACCTGGCCATCTTGAAATTCTTGTTTAATGTTTTTGTCGTTTGTTTTGAGACAGGTTTTTTGTTTGTTTATTTTATTTTTGTTTTTAAAGATAGGGTTTCTACGTGTAGCCCTGGCTGCTCTGGTCTCAATTCTCTAGACCAGGCTGGCCTTGAACTCAAGAGCTCCTCCTGTCTGCCTCCTGAGTGCTGGGATTAAAGGCAAGCTTTACCACCTCTTAAATACTAAAATTTCAGGTATGTCCACCACACCTAATTTTCACTTCATTACTCTGCACTCGGAAGAACCTCTAGAAGCTGGATGGGTACACCCTTTAATCCCAGCATTTAGGTGGCAAAGGCAGGTGGGTAGCTGAGTTCCAGTACAATCTGGGATACACAGAAACCCTGACTTGAAAAACAAACAACAAAACCTATAGGAAGAACCCCGTCAGAGTTTTCAGTGAGCATGGAGCGGGCTCCATCCTTAGTCCTTGTCTGCTAATACAGTACACTTGTGACATGAGCTCAGGGCAAAGGAGTAGCATCCTGATCTCTGCCTGCCTGGTCTCGTCCGTGTGCGGAGAGCTGTGAGCCCGCTGAGGGGATGAGTATCTGTCCAGACTATGATTTAAAGTTGTCTTCTGCCTTATCTCAGCCTGTTGCATAGACCACTTGGCATGGCCTTTGATGCTGCCATCTTGTAGTCTGTAGCACCGTGGAGTGGGCTGTGGACAGTGTGAGCCTTACAGGGTACGCCTATGATCTGCAGGCTGTGGGCAGTGTGAGCCTTATAGAGGTACGCCTGTGATCTGCAGGCTGTGGGCAGTGTGAGCCTTACAGGGTATGCCTGTGATTTGCAGGCTGTGGGCAGTGTGAGCCTTACAGTGTATGCTTGTGTTCTGCAGGAATATGAAGCCGCTGTAGAGCAACTGAAGAGTGAACAGATCCGCGTGCAAGCCGAGGAAAGAAGGAAAACTCTGAGTGAAGAGACCCGGCAGCACCAGGCTGTAAGTGCACAGGCAGCCGCTTCTCTGCCAGGGGTACAGGAGTGGGGATGGAACATTGAGATGCCGCTCTGACCAGCTGAGGGTGGCAGTTGTACTAGGACCTGGACCATAATTGTAAAAATAAACAAAAACAACCCCTAAACATAGACTCCTTGGTACAGAGCCATCCTGCACCTGCATGTTTGCGGAAGGTGGCAGCTCACCTGTGGCTTACTCAGCAGCCACTCCAGGGTGGGTCCAGGTCATCTCTGATCCTTCTGGAAGCTTCTCCAGCCACAGTGTGTCTTTACTTCCGTCTTCTTCCCTAGAGGGCCCAGTACCAGGATAAGCTGGCTCGACAGCGCTATGATGACCAGCTGAAACAGCAGGTAAGTGGGGCACACCTGAGAGCTGTGCTGCCCTTGCAGTAACTAGAACATGCAGCCAAGCTCATGGGCAAGAATGCAAGTGTGGCTGGTCCTGGGTGAATTTTCTGACATTGGTAGGCCCTGGCATGTGTATACTTACGGGCCTGTGTGCACAATGAACACTCCCAGACCCACACATCTGAATGCAGACATACTCTACATGTTGACATGTTTGTAGGCATGTTCAAGCACATACACAAGCCCATGCACAGAATTTCTTATGCTAGCTGGGC
>NW_004949136.1:3135324-3144196 GCF_000317375.1 Microtus ochrogaster | reverse complement strand
AAAAAAAAAAAAAAAAAAAAAAAGAATTTCTTATGCTTCCACGACAGAGGTGGGTTTTTCAGTTACTCTTGAGGGTTCTTGCTAGATGGACACGTAAATGGTGGAGGACAAGGTCCCTGGGTAATTCAAAACCTGGATAGGCCTCCTTTGCTCCATGCTGGCTCCCTGTCATAGGGAGCTCATCAGCCTTGGTCTTGTGTTCATGTTTGTTTGCTGGGGCATTATAGCTGTTACTCTCAGTAGGCAAAGATCAGAATTCTATAGAGCAGAGATGCAGGCCCTGAGGGTCTTGGAACCACATTACTGAAGCTGCTATGAAGGGCTGCTTCTGCCCCAGCAGGTGGGGCAGCTCTGAAGCCAGTCCCTTAATGTGTGCATGCCCTGGGCAGACAGTAGATGTGCCTGCACGGGAGTGTACCAGCTGGAGCCCCAAGACAGTTGGGTCTCCTCCGGTGGGCAGATGCATTCCTGACTCAGCAGCTCCAGTCTGTAGGCTTGGTTTTGGTTTGTTTTTCTGATTTTCAAGAGCTTTTACCTGTTCTGTGCCTTCTCTCAGCAACTTCTGAATGAAGAGAATTTAAGGAAACAGGAGGAGTCTGTGCAGAAGCAGGAGGCCATGCGTCGAGGTAGGTGGTCACCAAGGATGGGTGGCTTTGTTGGGCATCTTAGTCCTTAGGAAACACCTGCACAGAGGCTCACTGCGACCTCAGCTAAGGGCTTTGACACCAGACAGCGCTGGGTGCTGTGGTTACAAAGAGCTAAGTCTCAGCAGAAGCTTCATCTGTAGCCTCGCCCCTGAGCAGAAAGTTCTGGGACGCTTTGATTTGGATAGGAACTTTGCCTGGCCTTAGCTCCTGTGTTAGAGCTTCATTAATTAGGCCAACCTGCAGGAGCATTTCCTGTCTCCAGGAGTCTGTCAGGAAGGGTTTGAGGCAATTTGTTGGTGCCATTGTGATAGTGTCTTAGTGTTTGGTTCTTATTGCTGACAGAAACGGCATACATTGTTGCATCTCGTGCCGTTTCTGGTATTTTGGTTAAATGTCAGTATGAGTTGGTTTTTCTTGTGATTATCCACATTTTTTGTTTGTTATTAAAATATGTCATCCTAAGGTGGTCCAGGCTATTTCAGGGATCCTTGCTCTGCAGTATGGGTTGTTCACTGTGACACTGCTGCTTCTGGTCCATGCTATGCCTCTCTAGGCCTGTGTGTGCATGTCAGTAATGTGGGCAGAGGCAGGCACAGTATGAGCTGAAGATCACTGTCTTTGCCTTTCCCTGGGGCAGCCACTGTGGAGCGAGAGATGGAGTTGCGACATAAGAATGAGCTGCTGCGGGTAGAAGCTGAGGCCCGAGCACGGGCCAAGGCTGATCGAGAGAATGCAGACATCATCCGGGAACAGATTCGCCTCAAGGCTGCTGAACACCGCCAGACCATCTTGGAGTCCATCAGGTAAGGATGCGGCCAGAGCCCAGGACCTGCTGTCCCAGGTCACGCTAGGAAGTTACTGGTGATAGTCATGTGACTTTTCCCCCTCATGCAGGACAGCTGGCACCTTGTTTGGCGAAGGATTCCGTACCTTTGTGACAGACTGGGACAAAGTGACAGCCACGGTATGTGCTACCATAGTTCCCTATGGGAGAGCCTAGTGGGCGGTTCTGCAGCACAGTCTCTGGGGGCTTCCCTGTAAAATTCAGCCCTGTTTCCTGCTGGCTATGAAGACATCTAGTATTTGGAGATATATTCAGCACAGATGAGGCACATGAGCTACAGCTGTCTTTGAGAACTATAGTGAGACATGACAGAGTATGTGGACTCAAGGCATTTCAGACATTTCAGCCTTGTCTTAATCCATTTGATGTTGCTCTCGCAAGGTACCCTGTCGGGGCCAGCCTCGCCAAGATTACCTTTCTTTCGGAGTGGAGGCATGGGAATCTAGAAATACAGTAAGGAATACGAAATCGCGAACAAAAATAATAAAACGCAGAAACATATAGGATAGTATTGGGAGGGAATTTCAGTGTGTACTTAAAATTTGTCCGCATTTAATTTCCAACTGCTTAAAGTACCCCTGATTTCAAAAAATAGGAGCAGAACAAAAGGGCTGCATTAATATACAAATTGAAAGTCATGGGGTCCATTCATCACTCAGGCCCTAGACTCAGGCCCTAGACCAAACACTTTGTAGGCAAACCACTCCTGGGTGGAATCCCAGTTATTTCCGTAAAGGGAACAAGAACTTAGTTGGATCCTTAGACTTTTGTTTTAGGTAGGAACCAACTACTTCCTTATTTCAGGAGCATGGGGTCTGGCAAATAGCCACACCTGTTGATAATAGCCTTGAGAGAGCAGAACTCTGATTTACAACTAGATTGGACCTTTGTTTGAATTAGAAGCATAATAATCTCGGACTAAAAAGAAGTCCCAAAACACGCTGACCTTTGCCCTCTTTGGGCCTCCACAGTAGCCATGGTTGACTAACTTACAAATAAAAAGGTTCATCTGGTGTTGGAAAGTCTGAATAGGGCCATCTGATGGCTTCTACCAGGCCCTACTGTTGAAGGTTTCGCAAACTCTGCAGCATTGCTGAGACTAAGCACCTAACACATAATTCTTGGAGGGACAAACCCCTCCTGTCCTGGCAATGGCAGCCTACCTTCAGGCTTCTTTGTTTGTTTATTTATTGTCTGTGCACTGCTGTGAGGTACTGACAGTTGTGGGCTTCCATGTGGGTACTGGGAATTGAACACCGGGCCTCTGGAAGAGCAGCAAATGCTCTTAACCACTGAGCCATCTCTCTAGCCCCAGGGCTTCAGACTTCTAATCCAGGAATAGAGGTAGAAAAGGGCCAGAATTCACTTTTACTTCCCAGTGTCCTTGGGAGAAGGTGCTGGTAAGGTTTTTTTTAATCTTTTTTTTTTTTTTTTTAACAGGATCTCTATTATGTAGCTCTGATTTTTGTAGGATTGGCTGTCCTGAAACTTGCTATGTAGACCAGGCAGTCCTCAAACTCACAGATCCACCTGTCTCTCTCTCCTGAATGCTGGGATTAAAGGTGTTGTCACTATGCCATTTTTGGTAGTGTGTTCCCAGCCAATTCTATGAGGCAGGAGGTGGTCTGTGAGGTAGGAGGTGGCCTGAGACATCTTCAGGGTCACGGATGTCTTCATGCTAGGTGCAGGGGATGACCCGCTAAGGGGAATATTGAAAGCACATTATTATTTGGGATGCTAGGGGGTAGAACCTAAGGTCTTAGGAATGCTAGACAGGAAGTCGCCAGTAAACCACAGGCCAGTCTGGGAGATGCTCCTTCTTCGTGGAGCTGCTCGGTCTGCCAGTATATTACCACTTAAAAGGAACTCATGGTTTTTGGTTAGCCTAGTTTTCTAAGAATAAAGTTTAACTTTTTCAATGGTAAGAATCGTGGAAGGCAAGAAAGACTGTTAGGGAGTATCCAGCCATATCCCACCACGCCCCACCATGTCCCATGTTCTTACAACCTTGCTCTGATGGACAGTCCCAGTGACATACTTTTGCTGTCCCCTGAAGTATGCAAGTGAGCATTGACTAAATGTAGTGTAGGGTTGGGGTCCAACCAGGGTCCAGCGTAGGCTACGGTAAGATCTTAGCTGCTCTTGGGCACAGGATGAACTGTGGGGCAGAGGTGCGGCTCTTCCATTCCAGGTGGCTGGATTGACACTGCTGGCTGTTGGAGTCTATTCTGCCAAGAACGCTACTGCTGTTGCTGGTCGGTACATTGAGGCCCGCTTGGGAAAGCCCTCCCTGGTGAGGGAGACGTCCCGCATCTCAGTGCTGGAGGCACTGAGGCATCCCATTCAGGTATGGCCACAATAAGGTTCCACATCCTTGCCAGGTTTCTTCCCGTGTCACAAACAAGTGTGCACATTTCTCTGTCCTCCCCTTCTACCCGACAGCGTTTCTGCTTTCTCTTTCCTGCTGGCATGGGTGTTTTCTCATGACTGTGCTGTACCTATGGGGCCTGTTGAATCAGTGTTATCTGATTATATGTCTGCTCCTGGTCTGCTTTAGCTGTTCACGTCCTGAGGTCAGAGGTGGGAGAGTAGCCTAGTGTCTAGCTCCCTCCCTTAGGCTGAACTGCTCTCTGCCCTCTCTGACATCTCTTCAGATGCTCAGTATAAGTAGGTGGGAAGATAAAAACCTATAGTAAAGAGAGGATAATCACCAGGCCCCACAGTAGATACTGTTGCTCCAGCTTTGATACTGAGTAGCTAATCTTGAGCTCTTGGGTTCAGTCTTCATGGTGGCTGTCCTGCCAGCTGTGACGGTTTCCCCTACAGGTCAGCAGGCGACTGTTCAGCAGACCCCAGGACGCACTGGAGGGCGTCATCCTCAGTGTAAGTCACTGTGGCGGCTGTGGTTTGGAAAGCCTTGTGGGCCCAGGGAAGGGATGGCAAAGCTTGACCAGTGTGTTTGTGATCCTTATGCTTGTGGCTTTGGGGTCCTGAAATACAAGTTACTGTACCATATTCAGATATTTCATAGGCCAGTCCAGTGTCCACAGTGACTAAGCTGCACTAGAATACCTGTGGTCCTTCCACTTCCTAAGGCTGTCTGTAGGCTGGGAGACCAGGTCCCCAAACCTCATCTTTCTCTGGCAGCCTAGCCTGGAGGCACGGGTACGAGATATTGCCATCGCAACAAGAAATACCAAGAAGAACAAAAGCCTGTATAGAAACGTTCTGATGTATGGACCACCAGGGACTGGCAAAACCCTGTTTGCCAAGGTAAAAATATCTGTCTGTGACTGTGGTGGGACTGGGTGCTGCTGGGTAGGATTGGCTGGTGGAGCTGTGGGCCTGCGAGTCTGGGAGGGAACATCTGCTCTGTTTCCCCACCCTCCTTGCCCAGAAACTCGCACTGCATTCAGGCATGGACTACGCCATCATGACTGGCGGGGACGTGGCCCCCATGGGGCGGGAGGGTGTGACCGCCATGCACAAGGTCTTCGACTGGGCAAGCACTAGCCGACGAGGGTGAGCATACAACCCCCACATACACAGGTTCCCACTAGGGGCCCACCAGGTATCTAACAAGTACCCTGCTGTCTCCCTACTGTCTTGTCCTTGATACTGTGTGGGACGCCATGGGTAACCTCTAGATTCTGAAGACATGTAGGGGTGGGTGCTTATTCTGAAGGCTCCATTAGAAAAAAAAAATGTCGATCTGGTCCCAAGGCTTCCCGTACAATAACGCTGGCAGATATGATTGCTGCCAGGAGTGAGTGGCTAGCTCAGATGGGGAGAGGAGTGGATGCTGGCTGAGGACATCTCAGCTCCTGCAGCATGACACAGCTGGTTATAACTGCCCCTGACATTGCCCCCGTACCTTGATGTGTCCTCGGCTTTGGTCTTTGCCATTTTACCTTGAATAACTACCTTATTCTACCTGGACATGAGGCCTACTGAGATCTGTGGGTAGGAGGAGTGTTCCTCTGCCTAGCGTATCCCATCAGAGCTGCAGCTGGGTTCTCAGCATTAGGGTTCTTGAAACTGTGAGCTCTGTTTCCCTTGGGTCAGGATGTTAAGAGCCCCTGACAGGGTGAGGCTTGTGTTCTGTGGGGCATCTTCTCCCAGGGGAATGCACTATACTTCCTTCCTATTGCTTCTGGGAGCTTCCAGGTGTTGGCTTGTAGGATCCCAGCATCCCCTTGCCTGACCACCCTCTGGTTCACAGCCTCCTGCTCTTTGTGGATGAAGCAGACGCCTTCCTCAGGAAGCGAGCAACTGTGAGTACCTGGAACCCTGTCTCTCAGTGGGAATTGTTCAGAGCTGGGTGCACTATGCCAGTCGAGCAGAGAACCAGCCTAGAGGTTGCTGTGGCCTAGAGCACAGACCGTCTAAGTCCTCGTGCTGTGCTAGCTGAGATGCTGCTCAGTTGCTTTTCCTCCTAAATTTGAGGAGTTTGTCATTGAACCAGTCTTGGAGATGCTAAACAACAGAAATCCAAATTCTGGCTGTCAGATTAGGCCTGTGTGTCTAACCCTTGCCCTACCCTCCCGACGGTGTCTCCTGCGGACACTTCCTTGGCCTTGTGCAAAACTGCTCCTTAGGCTGGGGACTAATACGGAACTTTCTTCCTGCAGGAAAAGATAAGTGAAGACCTCAGGGCTACTCTGAACGCATTCCTACACAGGACAGGACAGCACAGTAGTAAGTAAGTGCAGAAACTTCTGGGCATTGTTAGCCTCCGTCCTCACAGGGACCCAGGACATAGTATGTGGGCAACTGTCTGGGGTGTCTTCATGTTCCTACCAGGACGGGCCCTGGAGGGTATGTCCTCATCACCAGGACAGGGCCCAGCCTTCTGATAAGTATGTGCCCATCCCCTCACTTCCTGTGGCTGAGTCTAGCCCAGGGCCAATGGGAAAAAGTGATTTGAGGACAAAACAGAGCTGCCAAGAAACATCTGCTGGGTTTGAGATGTCATCTCACGCCTCTTGACATCAGCTGTCCACATGCACCTGGGCTGAGACTTTCCCGCTAACTGAACATGCCCGAAGCCTGCTTTCAGGGCATGAGGCTAGGTGTGTTTGCTCTTCCAGGGGGCAGATCCCAGGTATCATGTGTAGAAGGATGGAGTCTTGGTCTTCATCTTGGCCTTGAAAGGGACCCCAGTTTGAACTTTTGCCCAGAAGCCAGTGGCAGGGTGGATGCCTATGGTCAGACAGGCTCCTTGCTTCCAAATCCCCTAATCCTGTCCTTAGCTCATCACCAGGACAGGGCCCAGCCTTCTGATAAGTATGTGCCCATCCCCTCACTTCCTGTGGCTGAGTCTAGCCCAGGGCCAATGGGAAAAAGTGATTTGAGGACAAAACAGAACCTTGAGATACTAGGCAACCTCAATCGCAGGTCTTCCTGGGCTTCCCTAAGTTAAAAAGCTGCCACGGTCTAAAGGTAGATCCGTGCTTGAACACTTGTCTGGCATTCTGGAATCTCTGGATTCAAATCCCATCTTAAAAAGAAAAGAAAGGAAAGGCAAGACCTATAAGGGCAGGAGAAAAGGAAGAGCTGCCAAGTTGCATCCATCTATAAAGTTTACCTGCAGAGGCTCCTGGGTGATCTGTGATTGGACAAGCCCTCAGCATGCACTTTGTGGCCGCAGGTTCATGCTGGTCCTGGCCAGTAACCAGCCTGAGCAGTTTGACTGGGCCATCAATGACCGCATTGACGAGATGGTCTGCTTTGCCCTGCCACAGCGGGAGGAGCGGGAGCGCCTGGTGAGAATGTATTTTGACAAGTTTGTCCTTAAGCCGGCCACAGAAGGAAAGCAGTAAGTGTCCACCCCGTGGGGTCCCCTGTTGACCTGGAACCTATCTGGGCACTTCATTTTCCTGGGGTTTAGGCCATCTGTGGGAGGTCATTCTGTACATGGGTCCTGTCAAAGGTGGTTCTGTCATGGGGACCCTCAACCCTTCCTCCTATTGCTCTTTACCTGGGGACAGCTGCAAGTCTGTCAGGAGCCCACTCTCGTGAGCTAATTTGAAGTGCGTGGGTCACTGACCCCTGGGTGTCAAGGGAACGCAGCATCCTCTAAGTTTGCTGAGTCTGGGTCTGGGGTAGGCAGTTAGCATCCTCAGCTGTTGACTGGGTGACCTGGCTTTCTTCTGTGTAGCTGCAAAGCTGCCCTACCACTCCTGGAAGTTGCTCTGCAGCCATGTTGGGGGCAGGGATGGGGAGAAGCCCCTCGCTGCTGTGTCTAGCACACTTTGCACACCTCCTGTCAGCAGAGGCCACTCCGCTTTTAGCTGTCTCCTGGGTCCCGGACTCCGTGGCATTCGGGCTTCACATCCTGACCTGAATCCCTGCTGCTGCCTGAAAACATGTCTTAGCAGTGCTGTTTCCTGCGAGCTCATCCCCCTCCGTACTGGCCAGGTCCTCTGCCTACCACTGGCCTCATAATCCCAGCCTCAGCTCAGGCATGCAAGTTTAATGTGTATTTCTGCAGCTTTTGGTCAGATTACAGACAGGGCTCTTACTGTTCTCATCCAGAGATCTGCCTGCTCTGTTAGCATTTCATCGTTGGCTGAGATTTGACTACGCCTGCTGTGTGGGTGCGGACTGTGTATGTTTGGGTCTCGTGAGTAGGCGTGAAGGCAGATTAGGAGAGTGTAGCCCCATTGGCCAACCTGCCTGGCTCCAACCTGAGCCTCTCCTGTAGGTCAGGAGGGAAGGCTGAGTTCACCTCATCCAACGAGGCTGTGCAGAAAACGGCCACAATGTCACCCTGATTGGGTGGTGTTGGACAGCCTTGCTCCCACCTCCCCAGCCCCCTTTGTGAAGAAGCTGTGGCAGCACAGGCCCACTTGGGGACTTTTTCTCCAGACGCTTGAAGGTGGCCCAGTTTGACTACGGAAAGAAGTGCTCGGAGGTCGCCCAGCTGACGGAGGGGATGTCAGGCCGGGAGATTGCTCAGCTTGCTGTGGCTTGGCAGGTGAGTTAGGGTCCTGGAACTAAACCCACTCTGATCTCCTCACAGGGAGTTTTATTTTGAAGGATGTTCCCAGTGTGGATAACCATGTGGCCCTTGGTGCTACTAAGACCACCTCAAGGGCTGATGAGATTCAGGGAGGATGGGGCTGTACTCTCACTGGCTGAGCATGTGCTGGCCCAGATCTGGAGCTCTCACAGTCTTAGGGAGTGTCAGGGTCTGGAGCAGATGTGCAGGGTCTCTAGGACTGACTGCTTGTTTGGGTTGGCCATTAAGACAATTGCAGACAAGTCCTGAGTTCTCCCTCCAGATCAGTAGATGTATAGATTCTGCCTTTTTATTTTGTTTTGTTTTTATTTCTGAGAACAGTTTCTCTATGTGGGTCTTGCTGTCCTGGAACTTCCA
>NW_004949136.1:3119466-3135199 GCF_000317375.1 Microtus ochrogaster | reverse complement strand
GTGAGGGGGCAGGAATGTTCCCTCCTAGACTAGACAAGGATGCTGTTGGTGAAGGTACATAGGCCACAGTAGCCTTGTCATTCCCTCAAACCTTGTTTTTTCCCTTGAACCTGCCTAGCCGCAGCTCCGTGTTCCTGCAGCAGGGAACGTCCATAGCAGGGCCAGGGCAGTTTAGGAATTTCAGCCCCTGGTGATGTCAAGCCATGTTGATGGATTGATGGAATGGGGGTGCTATGGGCACTTCAACCTTTGTGCCAACTTCACCATGTCCTTGAGCCAACCGTCTGTAACCAGTGACAGCCTGGCCACTAAAGCTTAGCAGTGTCTTTGGGGGACAGTCCTAATTAGGCTGCAGCAGGGATGGTATTAGTGTAAACAGGCTAGCGTAGCTGCTACAATGTACATCTCCCATTGAAGACTGCACCCTTCTGTGACCAGGGTGGAGAACAGTGAGCTTAGCGCAGTGTGGTAACCAAGAAACTGTTTCCTGTCTCCCCACAGCTCTGGGGGCCAGAGTACAAGGGTCAGCGTCAGTACAGTCAGATCTTGAAGAGGGTTCCTTCCTGGTTAATAGAGGTTAAGGTCTTGCTGGGTCTTCATACAGCAGACAGCACGAGTGAGCTTTTTGTGTTTCACGCATGAATTCCAAGGAACCAGGGACTCTTTCTGTACCCTCATGTCAGGGAAATGCCTTCCTCTGAAGGATGATCTCTCATCCATCTCCTAGGAGGATGTCAGAAATATGGGGTGATAGACTGAGCTCATCCAGCAGGCTACCTGGCTCAGAAAGCTTACACCAAGACAGCTCACTTCTTTCTCTTAATGTATTGTCAGAGAGAGTAGCAACAGTCCAAATAAAGGCCTTAGAGGGGAGAGTTGGGGATGCTCCCTGAGGGTCCTGTCTGGGTGGTTGGTCAGAGTGGATAAGGCAGGTCCATCTAGGCCATTCTCGGGAATGGGCGATACAGGAGGATACCCAGGGTGCTGCCTAGGTAGAATAGCACACATACCTGTGTGCTGTTGTTGCTTTCACATTACAAATACACTTTCTTGTTCTGCAGCCGCTATCCTCCATGCATGTCAGGATAACGCAATTCCTGCCCTTGCACCATGCCTGGTTTCTTTCTTTTATTTATTTATTTTTATGTGTGTTTTTGCTTGCATATACACCTGCATACCACGTGAGTATAGCGCCTGCAGAAGTCAGGAAAGGACATCAGAGGCCCTGGAATTGGAGTTACATTTGAGGTTTTGGGGTTACTGTGTGGGTGCTGAGATCCTGGGTCCTTTGGAAGAGCATCCAGTGCTTTTAACCCTGCCCTCTCCTTCAGTCTTGAAGTTGTGGGTTTTTTCTTGAATTGTAGGAACACCTCTCCTTGCAGAATGTGGATATTAACCTCTTATCAGATGTGTGATTTACAAATGTTTTCTTCTGTAGAGTATTTTATTTTATTTTTGTTGTTATTTTTAATTTTTGTTAATATTTTTTGGTTTTTCGAGACAGGGTTTCTCTGTGGCTTTGGAGCCTGTCCTGGAACTAGCTCTGTAGACCAGGCTGGTCTCGAACTCACAGAGATCCGCCTGCCTGTTAATATTTTTTGATTGTTGGCCTGGAACTTGCTGTGTAGACCAGATTGGCTGCAAATTCATAGAGAAGCATCTGTCTCTGTCTTAGTGTACAAAACTTTTAAATTTTGGTGGAGTCTGATTATCTCCTTTTTTCATTTTGTTGTCTATAATGTCACATTTAAGAAACCATTGCCAAGTAAAATATATGAGTGCACACACCTGTGACCCCAGTACTTTGGAAGCTAAGCCAGGAGGATTGCAAGTTTAAGATCAGCCTGGGAAATGCAGTGAGATCCTCTTGCAGTTTAAAAATGAAATGAAAGCTGGGATGTAGCTCAGTGGTAGTGTCTGCCTCGAGTCTTCAGCCCTGGGCTGAATCCCCAGTGTCATAAAAAGTAAGAAGGCTGCCGTGGTTTGTCGTTCTGCAGTGAAGGGAGTCCCCTTGTTTGTTGAGACGTGGTCTCACTCTGTAGCCTAGGCTGGCGTTGAATGATCTTACAGCTCTCCTTCCCTGGCCTCCCGAGAATTGGGATCACGGTGTGAGCTACCAGGCTGGGCTCAGGCTTCTGTTCTGTTTATTTGAGACAGGTTTTGCTCTGTGACTGGGCTGGCCTCAGCTGTCAGCACTTCTGTCTCAGGCTCTGGAACTTGGCAGCCCTGCTCATCAGGCCTGGTGGACTTTAGGTTCCTATGCCGTCTGCCTCTGGCTTTGATGTCAGTGTGGAAGCTGCTAGGGAGTGTCCCTTTCCCTTGCCCTTTTGTGTATATGTGGAGTGTCTGTGTGTATCCATGTGCTGCATGAATGCCTGGTGCCTACAAGGCTAGAAGAGGACATGAGGCTGGGAGTGGCGGCACACCTTTAATCCCAGCAGAGGCAGAAGCAGGCAGCTGGTCTGCAGCTTAGTCCACATAGTGAGTTCCAAGCCAGCCAGAGTTATATTTAGAGAGACCCTGTCTCAAAACAAAAAAGTGTGTATTGATTTCCCTAGAGCTGGAGTTACAGGTGGTTGTGTGCCATCCAGTGTTGGTGCTGGGGACTTGAACCTAGGTCTTCTGTCAGAGCTGTAAGTGCTCTTAACTGCTGAGCCCCTATTTACTCGTTTTTGAGCTGGGGTCTTGCTACATTGCTTAGCCTGGCTTTGAACATCACAGTCAAGCGACCCTGCCTTAGCTTCATGAGTAGCTGGGACCACAGGTGCACCGTTGCCCTAGTTAAACTTAAAAATAGTTTTGAATTTACAGAAAAGTTGCAAGATAGAGCAGAGGCACCATACCCTTGTCTCTAGCAGGCTGTGAGTCTTGGCTCTGTTTCATAGCATTGTTTACCCCTGCCTTGGCTTGGTTGTAACCCCGGGTCAAGCCCAGGATACCCACAGCACGAGCCCTGATGTCTGTTCCAGTGTGCTTCACCTGTTCCTAGGCTGGCTGGTGGATGAGCCCGTGCGGCTCTACCGTTCCTCAGCTGGGTCCTTGGCAAGATGTAGTCACTAGAGGGCTGCCGCCCTGTCCATCCAACCAGGGCTCCAGTTACTTTTGGCCTTCGGTGAGGTCGAGCTGGAAAAGATTATCCATGGCTTCCGACTACCTCGCAAAGTTAGTGGTCTGGCTCTAGGGCCAAGTCTTCCTCCCCAGTGAATCCTAATAGGACAGTGGACCCTAGGTCATCTGTTCCTGACGGCTCCACTTGTCATCTCCTCATAGGTGACAATCTTGGCAGAACTGTTTCTGTAGGGTTTGTTTGTCCTGGTGCCCGAGGAGGAACGTTTTCTGCCTGCAGTTTTTTCTTCATTGTATTCGGGCATCCCAGGCCCTACTTCTCCTTGTGCAGTGTCTATGAGAATCCCTTGGCCTCGTCTTCAGGATTCTCCATACCTTTTTTGCTGATGCCTTTTGGAACATGCTCTGCTTCAAGCAGAAAACCAGCAGAAGTGTGGTCTCAGCCACCTGCAAGCCCTGGTCCTTTATAGTGTCTAAAGGGTACTACTTGACTAGTTCCGATTCCTATTGGCTGGTCCTGGAGTGCCGTCCTCGGAGGGGGCATGCTCACACGGTATGAATAGACACCAAGAGGAGCAGTTAGCCAGGGAGTACCACTTGGCTCTAATTAGAGAAACCTCACCCTGACATCGTTTGGTAGCCGCAGGAGGCCTGTAAGGTACACAGCTGCACAACCTGGCCTGAGTAGTTGCTGTGTGACCTGGTGTCTGCCTGAGCTGGAAAATGGAGCCAGAATCGCTAGGGGCTTCTGAGGTGCATTTGTGTCCGTCTTGAGGGAGTTGCCTATCTGTGTGTGGAGGAGCAACAACTGTTCAGGCTTTCATTTTAGAAAGTCATTGACAAAGTCAACAGAAGCAGCAGTGGGGATATAAATCCACTGATAAACTCAGGAATGCCCATTGTGCCATGGCCTAGGGCCTCTGGGTCCAGATTGAGGAACTGGGGCTTCCCTGTGCAAGCAGCCAGCTCTTCTTCTGTGCCCTCTTTCCTACCAGGCCATGGCGTATGCCTCTGAGGATGGGGTCCTCACGGAGGCCATGATGGATGCTCGTGTCCAGGATGCTGTTCAGCAGCACCAGCAGAAGATGCAGTGGCTCACGATAGAGAGACCAAACCCTGAGGCCAGCAAGTCACCGTGTCCCTGACTCCTCAGCTGCCGAGCTGGACCTGGACGCCTTGTGCACCTGGCCGAGGACAGCCAGCCTCTGACCACACTATTCCTCTCTCTTTTCCTGTCCTCTTTGGCCTCTTAGAGAGGCCAACACTGTCCCGAATGCCTTTGCCCAACTGTGGGATGCAGGTGGTGTCAGCTTCTCTGCCTCCCACACCTCCTAGTCTGTTTCTCTCAGCGTGAGTGCTGGCGGAGGAAGGCAGACCCAGGAATCTTCGAGCCCAGGTCAGAGAAGAGAGGAAGCTGAGTGCTGTGCCACAGGCCAGTGGCTGACTGTGCCAGCAGGACCGGACCTGCAGGACCAGGCTGACGGCAGGAAGGGCCTCTGCTTGCTGGACATTGCTCCTGCCCTGTACACATCTGTGCCAGGAACTGGCCCAGTCCTCATTTGGTGAAGTGGATCTGGTGCTAGACTGGCCCTGGCCGGTGGCATCCGGGATTCAGCGCGCCACCTTTCCCTGGACTGGACCTTTTAAATCCAGACTCTAATAAAACTGTGACTGATTTGCTGTTTTTGTCCCTTGGCTGAGGTATGTGTATGGGGGGATCTAGATGAAGGAGCCCCCAGTAGCCCCTGGAGTCAGGGGTGATGGAAGAAGCAGAGGCTGGAGCTTTCTGGAGAATTTACTGGCCAGGCAGGGTGGGCTTCACAGTGAGGGCTGGAACACCTGGGGCCACCGCGTCTTTATTGCTGCTGGGGCCCACCTTTCCAGTCCCACCCTCCAGTCCTCCAGTCCCACACGCCCCATGCACATGCTCCCGTGTGCAGATGGGCGCCGGCCCCTGACAACACCCCTCCCCTCCAGACGGACGGATGGACAACAGGTGCACAGGAAACAGTGGCTTTCAATGAGATGTGGCCTTAGGCTAGCGTGACCCAGGCCATGCCTGTCCCCATTGTGAACCCACCACCCCGGCCCCAGCACCTCTAAAAGCCTGCTTTTGTGTCCTGCTCACTGTGGAAACCAGGTTGCTGTCCCTGAAGCCCAGTGGCCATCCCGACCCCAGCCCCCACCCGACCCCCTTTATAAAAAGAAGAGACAGCACCTTCCACTGGATTTGCCTGAGGGCCACAGCCCAGCTGGCCACAGCCCAGCATACCCTGGGCCTGAGGCCGCAGTCCCGTCTCGCCAGCTGAGCGTCCACGAGGTCCCTTTACATGTGCACAGTAGCCCCAAGTCCCGTGCACTCACAGGTGCCGTGGGCTGGGGTGGCCGTTGTGGTAGACCTTCTGCTTCACGTGCACCATGTTCCCTGTGGGCTCCTCGAAGGGCCTGTGCGGCCGCCGGCCCAGCTCCCGCAGGCTGCACAGCTTGGGCAGCCAGGTCCACGAGCCATCTGCAGGGGGACAGGGCAGTCAGGTGGCCGGGCTGGGCCAGAAGTGGTGCCCGCAGCAGCGCGAGGCACTCACCATAGCGCCGACCGGCCCTCCAGGCGCGCACGGCACAGTGCAGGACGCCATCCATCCACACCAGGAACCAGCTGATGCAGAAGCCCAGAAGCAGCCCCAGCATAAGGTCGATCTCCTGCTTGGTCACATTGTCTGTCACAAAGTAGTTCTCAGATGCGTCCACCACCGACTGGTCCCCGTCGTACGGGATCACGTAGTGGATGTGATGCCTGGGGGCGGCAGGGCGGGCTGGCACCTCTCCTGCCAACCCTGGCCCAGCCTTCCCCAGGTCTGTGCTGGGCTGGTTAGGGGACCCCGAAGTGGATGACTTGGCTCCTATGGGCCACCCTGGGAAGTTCTCTGAAGCAATCCCTGTGTGCTGAGTTGGGAGGGGAAATAGCACTCCCTCCCCACCTGGCAGAACAGGACAGTAGAAACAGCTGGGAGGGCTGCTCCACACAACAGGCCATCCTTCCAAAAGTCCTGTAGCAGGGTTCACATTTACCTACCAAGGTCCCAGCACAGCCCAGTAACCCAGGCCCTCCGGACATGCCTCTTGGCCCCCACAGGCTGCTCTCAGGAGACCACCTACAGGAACAGTGTTCTTGCTCTTCCACAATCTCTGTCTTGGGCTTCTGGCTTTCAGTATCTACCCGCTGCTCATTTTTTCTGGAGGCTCTGGGAGTCTTTCCTTCCTCACTCATGCCCATCACAGACCCACATGTCTATCGTCCATGTACTGTTCCTATAATGGGCCGTTTTCAGCTCTTCAGGTCCATGCTGGACAGGTTTTAGAGCCTTCTAGGTATAAGCACCCACTCTGGCCCTGGTCTCTCTGCCTCTGCTTCCTGTCCTAGGGTTCTGAAACTGTCCATTGCTTTCATGCCCTAGACCCTCCCAGCTTGCGCCTGAGTTCCAGTATGGTTCCCCCTGGCGGCTGATCCCCCTTTCAGAGATGTCTGAACTTCCAAGAGGAAGTCCTTCTGTCCTGTCTGTCATTTTAGGTGTCCAACCCCACAAAGCCAGCAGTCCAGATGTCGAGAGTACCATTGGGGTCTTCCTGACAGTGTAAGGGCTGCCCGGGCTTCTGCTATCAAGCTGCCTTTCCTGGCCCACCTACTTCCACAGCCACTAGTGGGTGGGCCTTCTTTCTACTGCCCACCATGTCTGCTAGGAGCTCCAGCTGCCTTCGAGTCTCCACGTGGGCTCTACAGACACCTCAAATGCATGCTGAAAATAGCTTCTGGCTTCCTAAACCTGCACCTCTTCCTCCTCTCAGTGAGAGGCTGGAACCTGTGTCTGCCTAGAGTAGACCTTCAGCCTTTCCCCAGATAAAAACTCTTTCCTCTCTTGTACCCATTTGCTGATGCCCCAGTAGGGGTCACATGGATGCTTCCTCACAGTGGGGCTGATATCTTTAAACCCAAGCCCAGGTAAGCAGGGAGAGGAAGGGGCAGCAATGACACTCCTCAAGTCCTCTTCTGATCTTCTTAGGAACCCAGGGGCTAACTCTGCCGTCTATAGTTTGGCCAAGCCCCACGGGCAAAGCTTAGGCTGCCAGCCCTCAGCTGGTTTACTGGAGCTACTGTGACTGACACCTGGCAGCCATCACTCATCATCTCATGCACAGCCCCTGTCCATCATCATGATGGATGGACGCTATTGATCCTGGCACAAAAGTATGGCTGCACCAGGCCCTGGGGGCAGAAGTGCTTCCAGACCAGGGGGGGGGGCGTGTCACAGACTCTGGTGGGGGCTGGGTCAGCCTGGGCCTCCACATCCTTCCTCTGAACTGCCCCCAATATGTAGCTGTTCCAGGAAAAGAAACATGAAGAAGCTACCAAGGAAGCAAGAAGAAACCTAGATAGTCTACAAGTAGGCCAAGGTGGGGTCCCAGACAACCCAGGGCCTTAGGAGTCCAGGGGTTAGAGGTTATGACCTGTGCCTTTACAGTTAGCGTGGGTATCTACAATTGCTCCTCCCCTGGCCTGGCTCCTCCGGATCCCACACCAAGTCCCTGAAGGCAGGGGCATAGGTCTTCTGAACGAAAGCAGGATGAATGTCTGTGATATGTACATACATGTGTCCTACCTTCATGACACATGCTGCCATGTGTCCACTCGAGGTCACTGCGTGTCCAGTATACACGCTGTCCGCATGCACAGGACATGGTGTGTATACTGCGGACATGGGCCCCACAAGCCCCACACCCATGCACTGTGCACACTTCGGGTATGAGCATGGTGCGTCACACATAGATGCACATTCACCGAGCTCTGAACCAGCCACCCTCTCTCTGTGGGATGCTGTCATGTGCATGGATCTGTGTGTACACACAAAGGTTGCCTGCTGGCGTGCTTTGCTCAGAACATTAGTTTACATATATGTTCTCTGTCTAAAATTCTACAGATAGTCATGTACAAGGCAGATACATGTGTACAGTTATTCTGCAAAGTATGTACACACAGGCAAACTGCTGACACCACGTGTGTACATGTATGTGCACAGATAACCCGTTTGCAAACTAATCTGCCGCCACTGCACCCACGCTGAGATGTTCTGATATGTTCCCTGAGCACACTGAACTGTATATTGTTTTATATACATGTACTTTACATACACATATATGTAACCAATATACAAAAGTGCTTTGTACAACGAATTTACATACCCTGTATGTAGAGTTGTGTACAAAGCACATACATGTAGAGAGACACACGCAGAAACACTGTCCACAGGAGGATGTGGCTCTCCACATTTTTGCACACACAGGCATGTTCCACTCTACAGGTGTCTGTTTACATGAGTCCACATGTACTCTGGCTGCTACATGAGATGCACATATGTAACCTATGTAAATGTGCTCTAAGAACACACCCTCTGTGCTCAGGTAAACCATTCAGTGTGCTGTCGTAGACAGCGCTGAACCAAACACGCTGTAACAGCCCCTATATGTTGTGTCCATTCCCAGTGTTCATGGGTCCGGTGACTGGGCCCAGGATGTGGACTCTGTCTTGGGGAGGTTTCGGGACTCACCTACAGACATTCCCTGGGAACCTCATGTCTTTTCTGAGCCCTCCTGATATATCAAAGATGGAGGACAGGGCTTTCTGGGAATGTGTGGCCACACGGCAAATTTTCCTACCATGTCCAACGCATGTGAGTGTGTGTACGTGTGTACATCCCTTTCTGCTTGCTGTAATGCCCGTGATCTGCCGCATACTTGCCTGTACCTGTAACCCATATAAGCTCTTAGAAGACATGCACCTACCCTAGGCCCTGTGTATGCAGACTTCTGGAAGTGTGGGTTGGGGTGAGGAAGTGAGGTTCTGTGATTCTAGCCCCACTCTCTCCTAGTGGTGTAACCTCGGTCCACGTCCTCCTGGTCTGCCCCGCGGGGACAACGGTTATCGCATGAGGGCATCTCTGGGATGAGTGCATGCGGATGTACGAGTGCGCTGTGTACGCACATGTATATGCACAGACAGTACACACATGCGCGGCTCATGAGAAGATGTTTATTTCATACATGGACGTACAAACATGCAAGGCCAGAAGACTTATCACTACACATGCACCGAAGGGGGGGGTCCCTGAAGGGTGTGGTGGGTCTCACTGTGACCTTGAACAAACCCCAGCCTACTTCAGTTCCTCTCTGCACATGACCAGTTGTGGCAGGTGTTCCTTAAGGTAGGCCCTTTCTGTCTTGACCTCCTACACTCGCCTGCCGTGGACACAGGGGACCCAAGAGGAAGACTTGGGTCATAGGCAAGACTACTGTCCCGGGCTTAACCAGCTTCCTGTCTTCCACTGTGGGCACTACTCAGGGTTGCTGCTCTCAGGCCTCCAGGCCCTGAACTAGGAGGCTCCATGGCCCAAAATGCCACCACCAGGCAGCCTTTTCTCTAAAGGAACTGGAGGAAAGGGTCTCTAACAGACTCAGTCATGCTTCTTTTCCCAGAGAGACAGCTGGCTGATCTGGGGTTCCCGTTGGCAACCCCTCCCCCAGCACCTGGCGGGCAGAAGCGGCCCCCACTATTCAGCTCTGGGCTCTGCGGCCCAGCCGAACGGGGCCCGCTGCACAAGTGTGATCACGCGTGTAGTGCCTAGAGCCGGGGCGCACTCACCGGCCACAGTTGCAGTGGCAGACGCGGTCCTCGCCCCGCAGGTGCGGGAGGATGTAGTTATGGAATCGGTCCAGCAGCGCGTTCATGTCCATCAAGCACGCGATGGCCTGGAAGAGCCCATGACCGGTCAGGGCGAGGAGTGGGCCGGGCCGAAGAGGGTGCCGAGTGGGAGCGTCGGGCTGCCGGGGTTGGGTGGGTGGGTGGGCGGGCGGGCGGCTGGGGAAGCGCAGGGCAGCCGGGGCGAGGGCCGCGCAGGGTAGCAGCGAGGGTAGCGCAGGGCAAGCCGCGGAGGGCAGCGCAGGCCGCGCGGGCAGGTAAACAAGGAAGCGAGGTGGGGAAGGCGCGCGCGCGGGCGGCTGAAGCAGGGGGCGCGCGCGGGAAGCCCCTCCGCTCACCATCACGATCGACGCCCCCAGAATCATGAAGATCATGGTGTTCGCACTCATGGACATCGGGCGGGGCCGGGCCGGGCCGGAGCGCCGCCCCCCGGCCCCGGTGCCCCTCCCGGCCCCGGCCCGATGCTGAGCCCGCGCCGCCTCCGCAGAGGTCAGCGCTCGCGCGCCGGGCCGCCGTGGGCCCCGGGGGCAGGCGCGGTCACAGGCAGCGGAGGTGTGGGGGCTGCTGTAGGGTCGCTCGCTCGCCGCCCGTCGCTGGCCGCGCTCCGCTCCGCCCTCCGGTGCTCCCAGTGCCCGGCTCCCTGCGGTCGGCTCGGCGGCCCCTTCCCTCCTCCCCCTTCCCTCCTCCAGGCTTCTCCCTCCCTCCTTTTCTTCCTCACTATCTCCTCCCTCCTCCTTCTGCCTCCGCCTTTGGGGAGGGACTTCGCCGCCCCGCGCCAGCAACCAGGGTCGAGGTTCTCCACGCCTATCCTTGCGACGCAGGCCCAGACCCCTCCCCTCCGGTCTCGGCTCCACATTCTGCCCCATCTCATCCGATCTCCTTGCCCAGTGCCACGCTGAACTCTTTTTGGCCTGGACCGGGTGGTCGTTTCTGCTCTACTTCTCCAAGTAAGGCCCCTCCTCTTGGGTCCTCTGGTTCCAGTGAGGGGTAGGAAGGTCGGCACCCAGCCTCCTCCAGCAAGAAAATGCCATCGGGGGAGGGGCCTGCAAGGTCAGAGGAACCAGGGACTGTGACTACTGGACCAGAGGTAGGAGGGCAAGAGATACGGAGTAGGCCAGAGCATCCCAGAGCATCGTGGCAGTGGTGGGAAAGGCTAGCAGGCTTCTGGGAAGGAAGGGGTGCTGGACAGTAGCCCGAAACTAGCAGCTTAGTGTCTAGCTTACTGTTTGTTGTGGCTGCCTTGCTTGTCCTGTCCACAGAGCTGACAGTGTAAGAACCAACCCTGCCCTGTGTGACAGAAGCAAGAGAGGACAGCTGACCTCCATCCCTAAGTACAAACCCCACTGTGCACTATGTCCAAAGGTTCCAACTGGAGGGGCCCGGTATCCTGATGTCTTACAGCCCGGGGCCTGTGTAATCTTTCTCTCAAAGGATGGTCTCAGATATGTTACAGGGCTGTACTTAAGGGTCTGGGTACCTCTTCTGCAGGGATTCAGGCCAGGAATTCAGGCCAAATCAAAGACCCCCAGGAGCATATATTTTGCGGTGATTCCAAGTCCCGGTCTCATCCTCTGCTCCCCGCCATCCCCACCCTGTCCCACCCCCCCCTCAGCCAATAAGGCAGTCTATTGTTTTATTTCGGGTTTTTTGTACAATCCAGCAGTGGAGAGCAAAGGGGTAGGAAGGCCAACACAGACACTTGCTGTAGGCTGTACAGTAAACCGTCTTTACTTCTTTTGGTTAAAAACAATGGATTTCAATCTGGCATTTCTGTGTGCTTCTCATTCCATATGTACAGTACACTGGCGACGTACACCTAGTAGTATAAACAAATATCGGAAGAGAAAACACACTGAAAAAGTGGCTCCAAAGGCGGCTGTGCAAGTCAGGACATGCACGGTCTACGAGTGTCTCAGTAGAAGCAGACAGTGTGCAGAAAGGCCCGGCCACTCTTCTCCTCAAACTCCTGCAGCAGCTCATCGATCTCGTTCTCCATATCCTCAGTGTGCTGGATCTGGGGAAAGCAAAGCCTTGAGTGACACTCGGGAAGTGTGACACGCCTTCCCTCCCCTGCCCTGTGCTGCATCTCCCTCCTGCAGTGGGGACAGTCTCAGGATAGTGTCCTCAGGGTCATCCCAAAGGCCCCTTCCTGGCAGTCCCTGCTTTGATAATGGGCTCCAGACCTGCACAATGGCCACTGTAGTACCCCCATATTGGGAATGCTAGATTCAAAGGAAGGACTGGACCCCGAGGCTGGGATTCAAGCTCTGCCCTCAGGCATCACAGGTTTATGGAAGCCTCACCAGCCAGCGCCACCCCAACCCTGCGATGAGTGAAGCGAGGGGCATGAAGAGGCAGGCATCTTCCTAGAACTGTCCAGCAAAGGCCGACCATGCCTCGTGATGGAGCAGCCTGTGCCCTGCAACAGGCTAGCGCACATCTGGCCTCTACTCCCAGACACCAACAGTTTCTCCTGGTAGTGAAAACCTACAAGGTGGCCAGGCATTGCCAGCAGGCCTTTAACACTTTGAGGCAGGCTGGCTGCTGACCACACTGCCCTGCATGGCTACACAGTCTCTCAGGCTTTATCAGCCAAACCACAAGCTCAACTGCTAGAACTTGAGCAGGGACTGAAAGTGGAAGCTGGGCTGAATTCAACAGGAATGTGGATCCCCACACCAACTTCCCCATCAGCCTCTACTTGGGAAGCCAGGAGGACTTCAACTCTGGCACTGCCAGCTAAATAAACTAAACAAATTCTCAAGGGTGAAAGGCAGGACAAGGCACATGGCTCCTCCCACAATGTCCCTCCACAGCATCTGAACAGGGTGACCCCTCCACACAGCAGGTGCACAGCCCAGGGTTCTTCAGAGGATAAATATTTACACAAACATCAGGCAAAAGTACACAAAATATCCCTATACTGTGAATGTTTCTCTGGGAGCCCCCAGACCCATCTCTGACAATACCAGGTGAGCTCTGCACCAGAGGAAAAGGTGAACTGTCAGTCATTTCTTCCTGAAGAGAGGCCTATGACCTGGAGATGTCATTCAGCACGTCTACCAACAACAGACGCACTGGAATGGGCTCTCAAGCCAATGTCACTGTTAACCTCCTGGAATGTGCACTTCTTGGTCTTTATTTGAAATTTAGTATTAACCAGGATGTGAAAATAAGTTGCTAGTGATGACAGGTCCCCTCCTCTTGCCCCAACAGCTACTTCCTTGGTAAGGATGCCTGGACCAGGGCTCAGACTCACACACTGGCAGAGCTCGCAGATGAGGAAGGCCCCAAGGGTGGCCTCTTCATGGTTGTCCTGGATGTCCACGTTGACCACATGCACTGGCTGGCAGGTCTCCTGTTCTCTGGAATTCAGATCTGATTCGAAAGAGACACAATATTACTAGGCATTGGGTAACAGATGTGTCCATGTTCAGCTCTCGCTGTGCCTGCCCCTGAACTCTGGACTGTAACTCAAGGACTGAGCATCCAAGCTCCAGAAACTAAGGACAGACCCACAATGCAGGCACAGTGAAGAAGCCTAGGAAAACAGCATACTCCACTCCAAGCCATTCTATGCCACCCACGCTGGCACCAACAGCAGTTTCTATAAAATGGCAGGCCCAATAAATTCGCAACACTGCGCTGAAGGCCACAGGCTCACAACAACATACAGGAATCCGTTCTCTGCTGACTCCTCACAGGCTGTGCTCCAGATGTCCACATGGGTCAGAGGATGAGGGCGGGGTCCTGTACATCACTCACCTTCTACAACCTGGTCATAGACTCTCTCTTCACAAGTGAGGATCAGGTCAAACAGGTCCTTGCAGTTCTGGAACCTTTCAGGCCGGGGCTTGATCCTTTTGTTTCTGTCCAGCATATGCAAAATCCCATTCTGTGTATAGCTGAACATCAGAGTCAAGGAGCTTTGGATAAATGATTGTTCACTAACCTAGATCTGCCTGTAAATAAATGGTCCCCCTGCCTCTTAGGGTTCCAAGTTGGCTCTTGTCAATATCACAGCTCTAGGCCTTAGCATAGGCTGGGTAACCACTGCCCCACGACAAGAAGGTACTGACTTCTTGGGGGTGTCATGATTTCTATGAGACCCAAATCTACCGAACGGCTCCAGGTAGCCGTGGTCATTCTGATCGGGCAGAAAGCAGAGGCATTTCGGGCCTCCTCTCATGATCTATGCATTTGTTCCCTCTCAAAACACAAAGACAACGCTGCCGGGAAACCAAACCAATCCAGCTAAGCTACAGCAGGGAGAAAATCTGGGAAAATCCACAGAATTGCCCCCACCTCCCAGAGACCAGGTTTCTCTGTACAGTCCTGGAACTTGCTCTGTAGACCAGGCTGGCCTCGAACTCAGAGATCCACCTGCCTCTGCCACCACACCCAGATTCCACCAAATTTCTCAAAACTCAGCAGCAGAAATGTCCGGAAGCACCCCACTGGTGATGGTCCAGGAGGGACAAGTCTGGTTCAGCTGAAAGCAGGGAAACTGCCAGTTGAACCCAAAGGGCAATCCAGATGGCACCTCCATGTTCAGGCCCATCAGCCGGGGTAGAAGCCAGGAGTCACTGCATTTGGGGCCTTCGAGGTTGTGCCACCCTATCCCTCAGATAGTTCCTGGAGTGAGCTGCTCTGGACACTTAGAAACAAGCATCTGTTTTAGGGAAACAGAAAGGCTCTCCTATCGTGGGGCCTGGGGACTGACCTCGGGTTACCAGGCTCGAGCACAGGTACCCTTACCCCGAGTCATCTTCCTAACATTTCAACTTATCTAAGCAAGTCCATGGTGCTTTTAAAACTAGTCCCTGCATTCTGGACTGGAAAGGCCGCTTTTAGACCACATTTAGGGGGCCAATCTAAACAGTTTAACTTGAAGACACCTGGCCACGAGCTGCCAGGCAGCCCCACTCCTTGCATCATCAGTTGATCCGCCCTTCCTGCTTCCCTGCTGCCTACAACAAGAGCTGCATCCAAGCTTAGAGCCCTTCAAGGTCCCGGGGTCGGGGGTGGGGTGGGGTGGGGTGGGGAGGGAGCGAGTTTAAGACCAAACCCAGTGGCTAGTACTTCTGGGATAGAGACAGGGAGCAGGGGAGTAGACCTTTTGGGAAGGAATCCAATCAGGATCCAGGTACTTAAATTTAGCACTGACCCCAAGGAAAAGCTGGACAAAGTCACACAGAGACAGCAAAGGATAGTGGGAAACACCACTTTGCATCCCCACTATCAGAGTCAGGCCCCCAAAATGCTCCAAGAACTACAGTCATAGGATGGCCCTGCCTGGGAATGACTTTTAAGTGACCACCCTCAAGTGAAGAGCACTCTGTGTAATGGAGGTTGGGAAACAATCATGCCAGCACCTCACCTGAACTTGACAATTTGGAGGGCAGGGCAGGATTTGAGAAAGAGTTTCTCTGTGTAGTCCTGGCTGTCCAGGAACTTGCTCCGTAGATCAGGCTGGCCTCGAACTCAAGAGATCTGCCTGCCTGCTTCCTGAGTGCTGGGATTAAAGGCAGGTGATACCACCTCCCGGCAAATTGGACACTTCTCACAAACCCCAACAACCATCCAAAAAGTAGCTTAGAGACTAGGCTAGGATACGTAGGTGGACACAGTAGATAGGGCCAGCCTTCTCAGGATCCCCTATCCTTGTTACTGTTTTTGATGACCTCATTGAGCAGCCAGTTAGCTGGAAAACTTCAAGAGTCCCAAGCTTAAGAAAGTCTTGGGCTAACTCTCACTTGGCCAAGCCCTGGGCTAACCCAGCAAAGCTTCCGAGGAGTTGGAGGCACAGTGTTAAGCTGATTGTGCTCTTTGGTTCTAATCAACAGTCACTGGAGTGAGATTCCTGGAAGCTGAGGTTGTGCCGTGGCCCACCATGGATGGACTTAATCTATGTGCAATGAG
>NW_004949136.1:3118211-3118991 GCF_000317375.1 Microtus ochrogaster | reverse complement strand
GACTTAATCCACGTGCAATGAGCCAACAGTGACAGTGGCTGACTTTCTCTTGAATGAAGAGCCACTCCCACACCACCCTGGAAGCCCAGACCTGTCCCCGCTGGCTTTCTGAGGAGCATCCCCCAGAGAGTGAAGGTGGAGAACAGAGCCCATACAGGGTTCACACTGAGGGCCCCAGGACCTGGGATATTGAAGTACAATTCAATATCATTTAAAAACTTCTGGATTTACCAAACAATTCAAACTCCTTTCCTTGCAGGGCACACAGTTTCTCAATACTAAGTGATAGGACAGGATGGACAGAGAACAGGAGCACTGGAGCTGGGATTCCTGGTGGACGGCTCTAATTCTAGCACTCAGGAGGCAAAGGGAAGAGGATCAGGAGGTCAACTTGAGCTACACAAGGCTGAGGGAAGCCTAGGTAACACGACCTTGTCTCATAAGAGAAAGAGGCTAAGGAGAAGGCTTAGCAGTCGAGAGAGCTTCCTACCCTTCCAGAATCACATTCAGTTTACAGCCCTCCTCTAACACCAGCTTCAGGGAGCTAATGCTCCCCGCCCCAAACCTACAGACAGGGTTTCTCTGTACAGCCCTGGCTGTCCTGGAACTCGCTCTGTACACCAGACTGGTCTCAAACTCAGAGATCTGCCTATCCCTAAGATTGGGATTAAAGATGTGCACCACCACTACATAGCCTAATGGCCTCTTCTGGTCTTTCTGGGTACCCACATCCATTAAAGAAAGAAAGAAAGAAAGAAAGAAAGAAAGAAAGAAAGAAAG
>NW_004949136.1:3102854-3118108 GCF_000317375.1 Microtus ochrogaster | reverse complement strand
AAAGAAAGAATCTTGACTACAATTTAAAATGGTGGATTATGAACTGCCGTTTAGTTCAAACCTGCTGCCTGAGGAGGGCGGGCCACTTGGGGACCTGCTTCCAGGATCCTGCAACATATTCCTGAGTAGTTGCTCCTGGGAATGGATACAGTCATCACTTGTAAATTAAGATTACACAGGTATAGTACTAGTCATGTCTTCACTAGTTAAGCAATCATCCAAAGAGAGGCTATTTCCACAACCAACTTCATGGAGGACACCGAGTATGGACTCTTACCTTTCCTATCAAGTGGGAGCAGAACCAGACATCTTTAGCTACTCCCAAAGGGATGCTTTTGGCCTCCCCAGAGCAGAGCTTTTGACAGAACATCCTATGAAGAAAGGCCAGACCCACAGGCAGGTCAAGTTCAACACAGGACAAGATTTGTGCTCTTTTCTGTGCCCAGCCACCCTGGAGAAAGGGAAAGTGTGCAGGAACTGCACAACAGCCAGTCCAGGGCACACAGCTCTGCCACCCTGCTTCACTAATTCTATGAAATGCCTGCATCTGTGGCTAAGAGGTACACAGACCCTCAGGACCTCTCACTACCTCTCAAGAACCTACCTTCAAAGAGGCAGGCGGATCTCTGTGAGTTCGAGACCTGCCTGGTCTACAAAGCTAGTTCTAGGACAGGCTCCAAAGCCACAGAGAAACCCTGTCTCAAAAAACAAAAACAACAAAAAAAACAACAAAAAAAAAACCTACCTTCAGGCTGAACTTCCTGGGCTGAGTCGGGCCCATGCTACTACTACCATGGATAAATCTTTAACAGACCCCTCAAACACAGGTTTCACCCATCCCGCTGCTCAGAAGCTAACTAAAGAGCCAGCACAATCAGTCCTCCTGTCTCCAGAAACATAACCAACCACATTCAAGACAAGCCTGACTCAGAACTTACGGCAATGTTCCCTAAGACAGGGATTGGGTGGAAACAAAGAACTCTGAGGGGCTCTCAACCTTGCTGCCTTCACCACTGTCCTAACCTAACACCCACAGGTCAGACACAGCCTCCACTCAGGCAGAAGGGCAGCTGCAGGACTCCCAGCCCGAGAGAAGCCGCAGAAAACAGGTATTGGAAATGCTGAGGCTGTATACTGAGTTCCTATCCTAAAACCAAACAGCCGCCATCAAGGCTAACGTACTTCAGGTGAATTAATGAAATCAGTTTGACCAACAGCTACACAGCTTGAACAGATCACCCTCCTCTCAAGAGTGCTTACTGAACACTAACAAATCTTTTAAGAGTTTAATATCAAGCCGGACAGTGGTGGCGCCCACCCTTAATCCCAGCACTAGGGAGGCAGAGACAGGCAGATCTCTGTGAGTTCGAGGTCAGCCTGGTCTACAAAAGCTATTCCAGGACAGCCAGGGCTGTTACAGAGAAATCCTGTCTAGAAAAACAAGTTTGGTATCAATGTAAGAGCCCATGACTTTAAGTGTATACCATTTATCTACCACCATCCTTTAAAATTACAACTTTTCTGCATATCTATGTGTGCATATGTGCATGCAGGCTGGAACACCACCTCGGCTGCTGTTGCCTGTTTGCTTCTTTACAGGATCTTGGCTACCACCAGCCAGAAACCAGGCTAGGCTGGCTAGACAGTAAGTCCTAAGGATCCACCAGCCTAAGTATTACAAGCATACCTCAGTCCGCTTTTATTATGTGGATCCCAGGGCTTGAACTCAAGTCCTCAAACATTGTACTGGTGGCTATCACTGCAGCTCCCCAAGTTCTGAGACAGCATCTTACTGTGTAGCCCACATGACCTCCAATGTCACATCTTGCCTCAACCTCCCAAATGCACCATCATACTCAACCACAAACACAAATGTAAAGTCTGTGGCTGCAGGTCTGTGCCAAGTGACCTCCTTCATGTACCTGCCTTCCCAGGCTGGGCCAGAGACTCTGTGACTACTTGTTCATCTCAAAATTATTTTACTTCCTTTTTGCTGTTTTTTAAGACAGGTTCTCTCTGAGTAGCCCCAGGTGTCTTGGAACTCGCTCTGTGTAACAGGCTGGCCTTGAGCTCAGAGAACCTCCCGCCAATGTTTCCCAAGTGCTGGGATTAAAGGCTTGTGCCACCACCACAACCTGAAATTACTTTACTTGTAACCTCCAGTTAAATTTGGTTTAAAATAAGGTACAAAGCACAATTTTTGTTTTGTTTCATTCTGTTTCTGAGACAGGCACTCTGTGCAGTAGATCAGGCTGGCCTCTGGCCTTTTGTGTGCTAGTATTAAAGGCAGGTGCTGCTAACACCACCACCCACCCTGCTTAACATGGTATGTACCTGCCTACACGTACTGGAGCATGGGTCACAGAATACATGCACATGTAAAGATCAGAGGACAACTTGTGTGAGCCAGTTCTTTCCTTCCGGGATGGATCTGGGGCATAGACACAGTTGTCGGGCGTGGCAGCAACTATCTTGTTAAGCTATCGGCTGGCCCCATGACTGAGTTTTAATAAATCTTCTAGCCCACTTGTTCTCAATCTTAATGCTGCAACTCTTTAATACAGGTTCCTCATGTTGTGGTGACCCCAATCACGAGATTATTTCATTAGGTATGCTTCTTCATAACTAATTTTGCTGGAGAGATGACTCAGAGGTCAAGAGCACTGGCTGCTCTTTCAGGGGTCCTGAGTTCAATCCCCAGCACCCACATGGTAGCTTACAACCATCTGTAATGAGATCCGGTCCTCTTTTCTGGTATACAGGCATACATGCAGGCAGAACACCGTATACATAATAAATAAATCTTTAAAATAAATTAACTATAATTATATTACTGTTATGAATCGTAATGTAAATAACTGATATGCAGGATATCTGATACGTAACCCACAAAGGGGTGATGACTCACAGGTGAGAACCACTGTTCTAGGGCTTAAGTGTCTACATCATCGAATTTACTAGGCTTCATCAAACTCAAAACTCATGAACAATAATCATCAGAAAAAGGTTGGGAACTTGCTGCCATGAGACAGCGCTCACTATTGTGTCCTGACATAAGGGAAATGGAGACTTTGGCACGGTTTCAGGCTTGTTAAATGAATGCCCAGATCCCTGACAATGACAGCGGCTTTCTCTAGACCCCAGGTTCGTGTGTTCAGTGCAGGTCTGATAGCAAGTTCAATGTCCCGCACGCAGCATCCTGTAAAGAATGCTGCTCAGGGACTAATGGCTGGAGGAAATTCGAACAGTACCACTGTGCAACAAAAGGGGGTTACTTGGTTAGAAAAGGAAAAAACTTCAGTAAATATTCATTCCAAGCAGTCAGGCTAAGAAAATGTCAGGTATCCTAGGTCATGGTCTGGGAGTTGAATGTCCCACAGGCAAAGATGGCAGAACAAAGGCCAAACCAGAGCCGCTATTAACAGCTTTCAAAAAATTGCAAGTGATGGCAAAACCAGTAGATCAAATGGAAAGCAGGGTTGCTTGGATACATTCTGTAGGCTACTGCATCAAAGTCTACCTCCTGGAATGAACCCTAAGATAGTTAACACCTGACGCAGGACAGCGAATGGAGAGGGGGCACCGAGTCTAGAGGCCTGAGGTAGCCAGGGTGCTGCCTAACTGGGCACTGATGACCCTTGAACAAGAGCAGAGAGAAATGCAATTACAGAGAAGCAATGATGGACTGAGATTTCTTTCAGGGGACAAGGCGGAATATAGGCACATAAAGGGACAGACTGTGGGGGCACCCATACCCTAGTAAGGCTGCATTGCATAGCTGCCCATAAAGAACCTACTGAGGTCCCTTGGAACCCACAGCACCACTATAAACACAGTTTTTCTTTCTTTTTTTCTTTTGGTGTGTGTGTGTGTGTGTGTGTGTGTGTGCTAATGATATTTTTCTTTCTTTAGGGTAATGGTAAGCCTATAAATAGCAAAACGTCAGGACAGGGTCCGGCTACCCGCACCCACCCCACCACATACACACTGAGTATCTCTGCAAATCGGTTACACCTCCACTCCTCAGTGTTGCACCAGGAGAAACTGTTCATTCTTAAGAGGTCAAGTGCTCAGCTCCATCTTGCATTTCCTGAGTGGAATACTGGCTGCTCAACCACACCTGTGCCCGTCTTGAAGAAGGCACTGAGAAGCGTGCTCTTCTAGACTCTCTGGATATGCCCTAAGGAACCCAGACAAGTCTTATTTCAAGGGACAACCTCAAGAAGGTGATGAACTCAGTGGCCAGCAGGAGCATCTCACTGCTGGTACAGTGAGGGGAGTGTCCACAGGAGAAAGGCCAGGCACTTTACATCCAGATATTTGAATGGCCGCAGCAACTACCCTGGCCAATCAGTTTTGATAAACCTCTGATTACTGAGAAGCAGGCAAATATCCTTCAGCCATAACACCACGTCAGACCTGCTGTAGAACATATGAGATACAATCAATAATTTAGTAAAATTGGATGAGTTATTTCTTTGGGAACTGGTACCTGGCTTGGGACATACTTGTGACAACACACACCATTTTTAAAAACTCTTCGCCAAAAAAAATAATTAATTAAGATAAAGCCAAGTGGTGGAGGTGGTGCATGCCTTTAGTCCTAAGTCTTGGGAGACAGAGGCAGGTGGATCTCTCTGAGTTCGAGGCCATCCTGATCTACAGATCAAATTCCAGGACAGGTTCCAAAGCTACAGAGAAACCCTGTCTCCAAAAACCAAAAACCAGGGGCTGGAGAGATGGCTCAGCGGTTAAGAGCATTGGCTGCTCTTCCAGAGGTCCTGAGTTCAATTCCCAGCAACCACATGGTGGCTCACAACCATCTGTAATGAGGTCTGGTGCCCTCTTCTGGTCTGCAGGCATACACACAGACAGAACATTGTATACATAATAATAATAAAAAAAAAAACAAAAACAAAAAACTCTTTTAAAAGTTCAGTGAGCAGGATCTGGAGAGATGGGTCAGAGGTTAAGAGCACTGGCTGCTCTTCCAGAAGTCCTGAGCTTAATCCCCAGCAGTGACATGGTGGCTCCCAACATTTAATGGAATCTGATGTACTCCACTGGCATTCAAGTGTACATGGAGTCAGAGCATCCAAATAAATAAATAAATAAATAAATATTTAAATATTTAAAATATTAGATAAGGAAAAAATACAGCTACCAACCACATGAAAATGAAGAGCAAACAAGTGAAAATCATTGCCAAGCTTCGTCTGCGAGACGGCACCATAGTCCACAGGAGGAAGCACTGCTCAGAACCCAGAACCGCTGTGTCTGTACAGCAGGGTGCACTCTGAGGAGGCAGAAGTTCCCATCCTAAACAAAAGAAACATTCGCTTCACCTGCAACTAGAGATTAGTAAAACCTCATCAAAATACATATATCCAGCAAACTCTCACTGGTTTAAGCTGACAAGGCAATGGTGTGGAGGGCTACAGAGGAAAGAAGGACACGCCCACAGGCTGGATTGACGGGACTGTGTCACAGCAACTTTCATATCATGAGGAAATATCTGAAAGAGCAACCTGGCAAAGAAACAGGGCTCCGAGTTAGAGATGTCACTCAATGCTGGGGGCAGGGGAATGCAGTAGAGAGTATAAGGTATAATCCCAACAGGCAGGTAAGGGAACTGTTGCCTTTCAGAGGACCTGAACTTGACTCTTGGCACCCACACAGTGGCTCACAACAGTTTATTAACACCAGTTCCGGAGATGTGATGCCGCCTTCTAACCTCCTCAGGCACCAAGCATACATGTTGTGCACAGACAAACAATCCACCAAAACACTCACATACATTAAAAAATTAATAAATAATTTCAAAGGAAAAAAAAACATAATTCCAGGACATGCTGCCTGTAACCTACTTCTAACAGCCCCTTCACCTCCAAATTTTGCCAGTATTATGAACTCAAAGGATCAATTAGGTCATAGTCCTCACAATCTCTGAACAGTCTTGGCTGTTGAGATGGCTCAGTGGGTAAAGAACTTCATATACAAGCCCAACAACCCACAGAGACGTGAGGAGAGACATGGCTTCCATAGTGGTCCTCTAACGTCTACATGCATGTCGTAGCATACGTGCACCATGCTCATACATCAAAAATAATAAAATTATAAATTAAAAAGAAACACTCTCAGACATACCCAGAGCTGTTTTTACTAATCTCCTAGATGTGGCTCATCCAATCAATCTGACGAGATTAACCATACAGCCAAGTCTGATCATTTTCTATCTCAGAAACCATTTTTTTTCTTCTACCCCAAGACCAAAACTAAGGATGAACATTCAATAAATGGATATATAAATATAATCTAAACTCAGAAGGTATCGCAACATCCCAAAGATAAACCCAAGTAGCAAGGCAGCGGAGTCATAGCTCCACACACGTACGACTCAGGAAAGTTAAAAGCTGAGCAGTGGTGGAACCCAGTGCTGGGAGGCAGAGGCAGGGGATCTCTGTGAGTTTGAGGCCAGCCTGGTCTACAGACAGCCAGGGCCACAAAAAGAACCCATATCAATAAGATAAAATAAAAATAAAATAAAATAAAATAAAATGGAGGGGAAAACAGGAAAGTTAAAAACCACCCTTGTGTAGTGTAATGAACAGCCCATCAGGCAGTGGGTGACAGGAGCAGGGAGTGTTAACCACTGATCTTTTGCTCTGACAGACCTCCTTGTCATTCATTGGTAAGGCTGACAATTCCTCATTAACAAAATCAATTTGCATCACCACCAAAGGTGTTACAGGTTTGCCTACTACTGACAACCAAAACTAATGGACTCCTCATCATAAACAAACTCACTCCTAAATGACGATTTCAGACAGTCTTGTCTTGCTAGCCTTAAATTCAAGCTCAGCCTCCCAAGTACTGAGAAACAGGTGTACAATATCAATTCCACCTTTTTCTCTCATTTTTGGAGGGGGAATGGTCTGTTACTCGGGCAGATCCTGCACTGGTAGGCTCCTCCTAGTGATCCTCCTGCCTCAGTCTACAGAGAAGCTTAGATAGTAGTAATAACCACCGTATCTGGTTTTAAAGATATTTTTCATTTGTCTCTAGAGATCAGGTGAACTTAGAAGAATTCCTATCACTCATCTAGGCATGTGCATGTGTTTCCTAACCGTCGGGAATTCTCAAAAAGGCAAATCGTAAAACCAGGTTGCAGCCTACACAACTTTATCAAACTGAGGGGAGCAGTTGGTTTAGTCTCAGGTCGCCCCACTCCCTCAGCAATAATAACCCTCGGTGTGGCCCACGGAGACAATGTGAAGCAAGTTTCAACCCTTCAGGTTCACAATCCCTGACTTAGGACAAGTCAGCTTTTCGATGGCTTGAGAATGGTAAATGTTCAGAAGAAACTGTACTCCTGGGCTGGTGAGGTGAGACAGTGTAACACTCCTAACACCAGGATCAACACCAGCTGAGCTCAACTTCCACTCACAACAGCAAACAACGCACACCGCTGAAGTTACCAAGTGTAGATTAGGTAAGCGCACTTTTTTTTTTGGATTGTTGTTTTTTGGAGACAGGGTTTCTCTGTGTAGCCCTGATTGCCCTGATGAACTTGCTTTATAGACCAAGCTAGCCTTGAACTCAGAGATCTGTGTGCCTCTGCCTCGGAGTTATGGGATTAAAGGTGTGAGCTATCACCACCATTTGGTAAATGCACTTGTGACTTAACACATTTTATCCTTCAATGGTCTCATCAGCTATAAAAAAAGAAAAAAATGAAATGTTTGCCCTGACAGTGCTGAAGCAGGCATGGGCAGCGCATGTGACGGTTCTGCTGGATTTGTTCATACTGGGTTTCATGGTCTAAGTTGATGAGGACGACTGACCAGATCTCATAACAGATGTTTGTGAGCTGGGCGGTGGTGGCACATGGTTTCAATCCCAGCACTCGGGAGGCAGAGGCAGGCAGATCTCTGTGAGTTTGAGGCCAGCCTGGTCTACAAGAGTTAGTTCCAGGACAGGCTCCAAAGCTACAGAGAAACCCTGTCTCTAAAAAACAAACAAACAAACAAACCCAAAAAAACAGATGTTTGTGAGCCACCATGTGGTTGCTGGTAACTAAACTCAGGACCTTTGGAAGAAGAGCCACTGCTCTTAAGGGCTTAGCCATCTCTCCAGCCCCTAAGAAGTATGTCTAAGGCCAGGTGTGGTGGCACAAGTCTTTAACCCCAGCATTTCAGAGGTAGAAGCAAGTATATTCTAAGTATATTCTGTGAGTTCAAGGTCAGCCTGGTCTACAAAATGACTTCCAAACCAGTCAAAGCTACATGAGCAATGAGACCACCCCTTCCTCACACACATACTGCCTACAATCTGTCAGATCTACAGAATCAAGGTCTGTTACGCGTCGTGTCTCCTCATTTGTGTCTCCTCATTTGTCTATTGATCGAGGGTTTAAACTCACGATGCGGCTGAGCGTGACCTTCAACTCTATGTCCATTACCTAGGAGCCAGGCTACTTTCAAATGGCCACTGTTGTGCTCAGCTTGTTTTACTAGAATTGTGTGAGGTAGAACACACAACTGCATGAGGAGAAACAGGTTCTGGCCACAAAGAGTAGAAATATGGCAGACGTGGTCTCTAGGCCACCAAGTTCTAATCAAGTATCTTTTCCCTGCCAACTCACAAAATCCTCTACCAACTGAAAATAAGCTGAGTGTTTCTGAGTTACATGATAAAATATTCTTCTAACTTTGCACTATGAAACTATGGGTTTTATGCAAGATCAGGAAGGGGCACTTACTACTGACTAAGGAATGCTATCCGGGTTACCTTTCAAAGAAGGGTATCACTCCTTCCCCAATCCCCACACAGTGATCCTTCCTTCCTCTACCCTCTCCTCCACAAATCCCAACTATGCCCTTATCCGACCTGGCTTGATGCCAACGTACAGACAGTTCCCTGGGACACATCTCTTTTGGCCAGGGATAGTACTGAGAACAGCACAGCAAAGCTCTGGGTACATTCTGGCCACACCTAGACCAATATACTACCCACATGAACTAACAAGCTTCCTGAGGACTGACCGAGGGGTAAATAACCTGCCTAGAAGGTACTCAAGAAGCAAATACTGATGACATCGCCAAACTACCAAAGTAGTCGCAAGCTCTTCTGCCTGCCACCCTGTCCCCAACACATTCTCCCCTCTGGATAGTCTGTACATTTCAAGAGGCAGCCACTGACCCTTATACCTGCCCTGTGTATAAAGATCCTGCTCCCTGATGCTGGTCTTCACTCCTTTTAGAACTCCATAAATAGTTGAAGCCTAAACTGCATTATCGTTTTCTCTTGGTTTTTTGAGACAGGGTTTGTGTAAATGCCCCAGTTGCTTTTGAACTAGCTGTGTAGACCAGACTGGCCTCAAACTCGGAGATCTGCCTGCCTCTGCCTCCCAAGTCTAGGACTAAAGGCGTGAACTATAACCGCCCAGCTAAACTTCATTCTTGTAAAACATACTAAGAGCCACCCTATCCAGGAACAGGGAAGTCAACTGACATCAATATTAAAATTTAATTTATAATAAAGGAGTATGGATATGTGCATTACTGTATGTCTATTTCTCTCACAAAATAAATATAAGAGCATCAAAAATAAATAGTACTAACTGAAGAAATTTCAAAAGTAGGTAAGAGCTGGACATGATAAATGCATGCCTTTAATCCAGAGGCCATCCTGTTCTACACAGTAAGTTCCAGGACAGGCACAGCTACATAATACAGACCCTACTTTAAAACAACCAAAAAAAACAAAAAAACAAAAAAAAAAACAAACTCAAAGCAGCCAAGGCTTCACAATAAGATTCATGGTACACAGGCATTTAACATAAAAAATAAAATCTCAACTTTTCTCTAGGGCTAAGAAAATACCCAGCCCCCAAATGAGACCCTCTGGGATTTTTATGGTAATACTTACCATGACTCTAACGGAAAGGAGAAGAACACCAAGCTCGCCCAAGAGGCTTCAGGAAGAAGCTGTGCAGACACCCCCCACTTATGAGCTCTTTGGACAAGGACGAGCAGAACACAGCCTGCTCTAACCAGCTCTCAGTCCTCCAAGTTCAGTTCCTGGGTTTCTGAGTAGGGTGAAAAGTACCAGATGTGCTCTGGGATCCCAGGGTGAGATCCCAGGATCACGTTGGTAAAGGCCCAATCCACAGTCCCAAACACTCCCAACCGCACTGAGTGCGGCTAACAGGAAATGCCTGTGTCACCACTGGCCACCTTTCAACTGCGGCCTGCAGCTGAGGAAGGACTGGGAAGCAGGGCGGGGACTGCAAAGATGTAGGGATCACAAGGCTTTATATTTCACTAGAAGGCATCTGAGACCCTTTAAGCTACCCAATTCATCTCTGCACCTACAAAAACATCTTTAGTTTATTATATTCTTCTGAGAAAGTTTTAAGACCATCCCATCTCAGCCTCCTGAGACCGGTGTCCTAATACCCGGACCATGCTTTCTTGTGAGGTTGTCTCCCAGTTACCCAGGTTGGCCTTGAACTCTGGGGTCAAGCAATCCTCTTGCTTCAGCTTCCAGAGTAGCCAGGACTCCTCACTAGCTTAAATCTTAGTTTATATTAAAATTTGCAACTATGTATGAATATAAGAAAATGGAGACAAAGTGCTGTCTGGAGTTACATAGTCTGCAGCCTCAAGGAGGGAAGGTGAGGCAGGAGGAGCAATGTATTTATGGTCTACCTTGGCTAGAGTTTGTTCAAACCCAGCTTAGAAATCACAGGAAACCCTGACTGAAACTTCACAAGTGAAAAGATAGATGAGGAAAAAAATAAAAAAAGGCAGGATGCAGAGGCCCACACATTTAATCCAGCACCCAGGAGTTTACAGGCAAGACAGAGGCAAAGGCAGGTAGATCTCTAGGTTCGAGGCCAACCTGGTCTATACAGATTATTACAGACCAGCCAGGAATACACAGCAAAAACATGTCTTATAAAAAGTTTTAGATCTAAAAAAAAAAGTTTTAGATCTAGGGATAGCTCAGTGGTGCAGTACTAGCCTAGGCTAGCGTGTACAAGGCTGTCAGTCTGATCCCCAAAACCAAAAGGGAAAAAAAGTTGTTTGGTGCACACACCCACTGCTCAGACTATGTGGACCCCACTACGAGCACCTGGAATTCTTACTGAGAACTGACTAGGGTCAATCTCAGGGTTCAACTCTGGGCACTTAGAATTCCTATTGAGAAGTGACTAGGGTCACCCTCAGGGTCCTAACACATGCTAAACATATGAACGTGGGAATGTACAAGAGACTATGGGGGTTATCGTAAAACTCAAACACCTGGAGCACTGATGGACTTAACCATTGCAAAGCACGGTATGGAAAAGCTATTTTAAAGTAACTTTTTCTTTCCTCATGAGTCTACAGTATAGGGTTCGGACTGTTGTGACTCTTTCTGAAGTAAAGTTCTCCCAGAAGGCTTTATTTTTCCATGCTTTGTTAGGTAAACACAGTATATTTTGTTTTCATTTTGAGATAGGGTCTTGTGCTATAGCCCAAGCTAGCCTCAAACTATCTAGCCCAGGCTGGTCTCAAAACTTGCTGGGCAGTGGTGGCGCACGCCTTTAATCCCAGCACTCGGGAGGCAGAGGCAGGCGGATCTCTGTGAGTTCGAGACCAGCCTGGTCTACAAGAGCTAGTTCCAGGACAGGCTCCAAAACCACAGAGAAACCCTGTCTCAAAAAACCAACAAAACAAAACAAAACAAAACAAAACAAACAAACAAAAAAAAACTTGCAGCAATCTTCCTGCCTCAACTTCCCAAAGGTTGAGATCACAGACATGTTGGAGAGCAGACACTTCTGCAGAAGCGCAGCTGGGCAGCCCGCAGTGTGAGGAAAGCACTAGCACTCTCAAGTTTCTGCTCCACTGCCTCTGGTCGACCACATCAAGGTGTGCCTCCAGCCAGTGCTTCTCCACCTTCCTGATGCTGGGACCCTTTAATATAGTTCCTCATGTTGTGCTGACACCAACCACAACTGTTGTTGTTGCTACTTCCTAACTGTAATTTTGCTACTGTTATGAATCATAATATGTTTTCTGATGGTCTTAGGTGACCCTGTGAAAGGGTCATGACCCAAAGGTTGAGAATCACTATTCTTGACTCTCCAGTAGGCAAAAGGAAAGCAACTGAGTACTTCACTGGGCTGGCACTGCACGTCTTTAATCCCAGGGCTCAGGAGGCAGTGGTAGGAGTAGCTCTGTGAGTTCAAGGTCAGCCTGGTCTACAGAGTGAGTTCCAAGGTAGGCAGGGTTACATAGTTAGACCCTGTCTCAAATTTACAGTAAAAAAAAAGAAAGAAAAAAGAAAAGAACAAAACCAAAGCTGACTTCTCATAAAGAAGAAAGGATTGATGTGGGCACCATAGGCACATAAGCCAGAACACATCTGCCGATCCTGCTTCACCTCAACACACCCTGCAGGGTGGGGGGTCAGAGTGACTTCCAGTCACAAACCACACCCACCAGAAGACCACCCTGCTTCGCTAAGGGTCAGCCACGGGATACAGTTCTTTGTCTTTCCTGAGGAGATCATTGTACATCTGGTCATATGTGGTTTTGAAGTCATAAACATTGGGCTTGTCAGGTGCTGGTCCTGGGAGCTTCACATGAGTTCCTGTTCCAAAGGACCGGACACTGAAACCCCGCTTGCTGGAAGACACAAAGAAGAAAAAACATCACAGTTGGATTAAAACATAAAGTTCTCATACCAAGGGACACAAAACAGAAAAAAAGAACAACCATTTCTTTCTCTTAAATAAGGAAGGCTTTACAAATATGCGTGTCCCCCTTTCGCGGGCGCCATGCTGACCTCTGTATCATTCCAATTTCAGTGTATGTGCTGCTACACAATCTATTTTTCTTTTAACAAATTTATTACATTACTTATTTGTGTGTGTGCATGCACCCATACACGGCATGGTATACGTGTGTAGGTCAGAGAAAATCTTGTTAGAGCTGGCTCTCTACTCCCACCACGTGGACCCTGGAGACTGACTCAGGTCATCGGGGTTTGGTACCCAGTGCCTTTACCAGCTGACCCTCCCATCAACCCTGTTGTAGGTGGTGAAATGTCACTTGCTGTAGACACTTGAGAACCTAACTTCAGTGCCTGGATTAACGTGGTGAAAGCAGAGATCAATTCTTCTAAATTGTCCTTTGACTTCCACATCTACACTGCGCATGCTACCATACACAGAAAATAAGATTCAAAGATATTAAAACACAAAACAATAAAAAGTAAAATTTAAAGTACTTAAGAACATGATTTTAGATATTTGCTTCTTGGTGCACATGTACCTAGGTTCTCATGGGTGTGCACACTTACACATGTGAAAACCACAACATTATGCTCCTTAGTTTTCCTTCACCTTTGGGGGGTGGAGGGAGCAGGGGTGTGAGGTTGTCTCTCACTGAACCTGAAATTCAGCTCCTCTAGACTGGCTGCCCAAAGAGCTGCAGGGATCCACCTCTCTCCTTCCCGCACACTCAGCCCCTAGTGCTGGGTTTCGCATATAAACATCTGACTTCTATGTGGGTGCTGGAAATCTGAACTCAGGCCCTCAGAATTGCACAAGCCATCTCCCCAGCCTGTTCTTATTTATTTATTATTTAAGACTTGGGTCTCTTCATGTAGATCAGATTGCCCTTAAACTGAAGAGCCTGCCTCTGCCTCTCGAGTGCTGGGATTAAAGACGTGCTTCTGCCTTCCAAATGTTGGGATTAAAGGTTTGTGCCACAAAGCCTGGCTGACCTGGTTTCTTTTAAAACTTAACAAAGGTGTAATTTTATTTTTTTTTTTTTTTTACGAGACAAGGTTTCTCTGTGTAGCCCAGGTTGTTCTGGAACTAGCTCTTGTAGATCAGGCTGGCAGCAAAAGTGTAATTCTTTAAAATAAAAAAAAAAAATTAAAGGGGTGGATTCCCTAGAATTGGAGTGGCAGATGGTTGCACACCACTATATGGATGTTGGAAACTGACCTCAGGTTCTCTGCAAAATCAATAAATGCTCCGAACCACTGAGCCATCTCTCCAATTCCCCAAATGCAATTCGAATGCTGGGACCGTATCCCACTATGCAGCCTTAAAACTACTGTGTGGATCAGGATGAACTTGAACTCACAGAAATCCAACAGCCTCTAACTCCCTAGTGCTGAAATTATAGGTTTGTATCACCACGCCTAGCTAGTTGTGATTTTTAACAAGCATCACCATGTAAAGCTTTTTTGTATTTTTGTTGTTGTTTTGAGCCAGGATCTCACTGTGTAGCTCAAGCCAACATGTAATTCAGAACGAACATCTGGCTGGTCTAGAAGTTACACCACCATACACAATTCTCTTGTTTTTTCTTGTTGTTCATTTGTTTAACTGTAACTCTGGACATTTGGAATTATTTTAAACATCTCATTGTCAAACTGGGTAAGAACGCTGCTCGCCATCTGGTGTGCAGAGAACCATGCTTACTATAGATTCATCCACCACAAAGTAACGTTACTAAAAATTCCACAGAAGGGACAATAACTTGGACATAACATCACTGGGAAAGAAATGACCCTTACACGTCAAATATTCTATTTCATGTACAAGAGAAAAACAAAACTTTTTTTTTAACTCTTTTGGCTTCGGTAGGGGGGCACCACCTAGCTCCCAAGTAAAATCACACACGGAGGCTTATTCTTAGTTAGAAATGCCAGGCCTTAGCTTGGCTTGTTTCTTGCCAGTTTTTCTTAAATTATCCCGACTACCTTTTTCCTTCTCTTCTGTACATTGTACTTTCGCTTTTACTCCACGGGTGGCTGGGTGGCCGGCAGGCCCTTAAAATCCTCCTCCCCTTGTTCTCTCCTGGCTCCTTCCCTCTCCAGATTTCTCCCATTTATACCTCTGCCTGCCGGTCCTGCCTATTCTTTTTACTGCCTTGTTATTGGTCGCTCAGCTGTGTATTAGAATATCAGGTGTTTTAGACAGGTAAAGAATCACAGCTTCACAGAGTTAAGCAAATACAGGATAAACAAAAGAAACACACGTTAACATCATTAAACAAATGCTCCACAGCATAAACAAACAATTTTCCACAACAGCACACAGGTACCACTTTTCAACTTAGTCCATTTAAGGGAGTGAAAGGTGACAGAGGCAGTGAGGAGAACCCATTACACCACCAGTTAAGGCAGGAGGATCATAAATTTGAGGTTGTACCTAACTATAATACATGTTTTTTTTTTTTTTT
>NW_004949136.1:3100769-3102469 GCF_000317375.1 Microtus ochrogaster | reverse complement strand
TTTTTTTTTTTTGAGATAGGGTTTCTCCATAGCTTTGGAGCCTGTTCTGGAACTAGCTCTTGTAGACCGGGCTGGTCTCAAACTCAACTGCCTCTGCCTGCCAAGTGCTAGGATTAAAGGCATGAGCCACCACCGCCCGGCTCTGAGTCACTTAGGGAGTCAGCAACAAGGAAGGACCGATCAGATAGTATCACACAGTAGCATGCAGCAGGTATAAAGTAAATAAGTGACTGTGGACTTCAGTAGTGAGTCCACACCTAAGAACTTCAATTATAGAAACCCAGTCAGACAGACACAAAGCCACAGAAAAGGCATTCACAGAGTGCTGCCTGTGATCACAAAGGTCAGAAGCCAACAAACCACTTGGTTATAAGTCTATGCAGAGTTCTTTACAGGTCTAATCATCATTTACAAGAACTGTTTCCAAGAAGTAGCAGAGAGGGCAAAATAAAAGAGAGTTGGTGCCAAGCAACACAGTCCTGTATCACTACTTATCACTTACAAAGAGTTCACAAAAGCAGAAATATAATTCTAGCCGGGTGGTGGTGGCGCACGCCTTTAATTCCAGCACTCGTGAGGCAGAGGCAGGCGGATCTCTGTGAGTTTGAGACCGGTCTGGTCTACAAGAGCTAGTTCCAGGACAGGCTCCAAAGCTACAGAGAAACCCTGTCTCGAAAAAAAAAAAAATTAATTCTAGCTGGATGCTGTGGTGCACACCTTTAATCCCAGCCTTCAAGGAGGCAGACAGGCAGATTCTTGAGTTTGAGGGCAGCCTGATCTACACAGTTAGTTCCTGTACACCCATGGCTATATAGAGAAATCCTGTCCCAATTAAACAAACAAACGAGTAAATATTCTGAAAAAAGCAGTTCATATTTAAGTTGGGACACCTCAGCTAAGGTCCCTGAGGTTGATAAAAAGCTGGGTCTGTTCCTGTGTTTCTAGAATATCCTGAGCTATTCAGAATGACACATAAGAAACACAACCTAAACAGAATCATTAAAACCCAGAGTCCACATATGCCTGAGCTATTAAACTGGAAACACAAAAATTCCAATGTTCCAACAAAAAGTGAGTTAGAAAGCAACAAACACCAGGTGTTCGTCAGAAGTGAAAAGGTGACAGAGATATCAGACAGGGTCAAAGCAGAAGGTCCCCTTAATTTAAATTTGAAACGATGTCCTTACAAACTTGGATAATGTGCAATGGAAAGGTGTGTCTCAGGAAAACAAACAAGAATGAGGTGCGGTGGCACACACCTTGAAGGTGCCCAGGATCCAGAGATGCACCATCAGGTGAGACTGATGTTGTAGTCCTGTTTTAGATTGTTCACATACCCAAACTGTGACGTTCCAGTTTGGTGTGTTCACCATGAGGGCTGGGATTAAGGCTCACAAGAAAAAGACTTGCCTCTTCAAGCCAATTAGTTTTTTGTTGTTTTATTTTTTAAGATGCATCTGTTAAATATACAGTGTTCTGCCTGCATGCAGACCAGAAACAGACACCAGATCTTATTAGATGGTCATGAGCCACCATGTAGTTGCTGGGAATTGAACTCAGGACCTTTGGAAGAGCAGGCAGTGCTCTTAACCGATAAGCCATCTCTCCAGCCCCCCAATGAGAGTTTTTAAAACAAAACAAGGATGAGGTCTAGAGACATGGCTTTACAGTAAGAAAATTTGTTCTTGCAGAAGACTCAG
>NW_004949136.1:3093105-3099824 GCF_000317375.1 Microtus ochrogaster | reverse complement strand
CAGATCTCTGTGAGTTCGAGGCCAGCCTGGTCTACAAGAGCTAGTTCCAGGACAGGAACCAAAAGCTACGGAGAAACCCTGTCTTGAAAATCCAAAGAAAAAAAAAGGCAAGCCGGGAAGTGGTGGCGCACACCTTTAATCCCAGTACTCGGGAGGCAGAGGCAGGTGGATCTCTGTGAGTTCGAGACCTGGTCTACAAGAGCTAGTTCCAGGACAGGCTCCAAAACCACAGAGAAACCCGTCTCGAAAAACCAAAAAAGGAAAAAAAAAGGCAAAAGCAAAAAGCTGGATGCATAAGGCTCATTTGTTTTGGTCATTCCTTTGATGTACTAAAAGAGACAGAGCTGGGCTCTGTGGCACAAGGCTGAAGTCTCAGGTAATCAGAGGCTGAGAGAGGCAGGAGAATCAAGATTTTTAAACTAGTCTAGGATACAAAACAAAGGCATGAGTCAGAGGTGCCTCAAATACACACAACATAACCATTATACAGACCAAAGAGGTCCCGAAAAGCATTGCAGAGGGCAGGATAGACATGACCACAACTCCCTAACGGGTTGTAAGGCTGGTGCAGGATTTTCCACAGGGAACATTCTCCAGTTAATCTATCTATATTCCTATAATCACATCATCTCCAAAACAACCTGACCTAGTCTTGATGTGGCTGAAGTCTAAGAGCTGCCGGCATGGTCAGCTATCATATTACAAGTGCCTCCCCACTCCAACTTTCTGAACTATTATTTTTAATCATCCTTTTTAAAAATAAATGACAATGCAGTTTGTCCCCCCCCAAAAGTTGTTCCCAGGTGGCAAAAAGGCTAATTAGCAACAGAAGCTCTGCTTTCTCTGAAGCTTCTGAAACTGGCATAACAGCCCATTTTGTATGGTGACAATCTGCTTCTTACATAAAGGCAATGAATGCTATAAAAATACTCCTGACAACCAACAGCTTTGTCTGAAGGGCAATTATTCTACCTAATCTTCCAGAAAAATAAATGTCTTCCACACCTATCAAAAACCTATCAGTGAATTTGTTGTAGAAAGTGTTACACTAAGGAAAAAAGCTGTTTAATTGTTGTACCAAAGACTGAAAGTAAAATACCAACATGTACACCAAAGAAAATGCTCAAATTGTCAGCATAGGTTCTGATAGTTTTGACCTTTTTTTTTGACTCTTAATGTTTTGGAATGATGAGAGTTTAAATTATGATTTTAATAGACTGAAATCCTGAATCCACTGCCTCTAAAAGCAAATACATCTCTAAACAGTAGGTGCTACAATCCTGTCATCTTTACTCAAGATTATCCAGCACTATCAGTCTGATTTCTAAAATGCTGATGACATCATGTCTGTAGAACCCACATCAACTGTTCACAGGCCACCAGCCCTCTAATGTTTCAAGGCTGGTGAGACGGTCTGGTGTGGGCCTAGTGTTGGAGTGGAAGATCTCAGCATTTGGCAGGAGTTCAAGGTCAGCATGGTCTACAGAGCAAGTTCCAGGACAACCTGTTTACAAAAATAAAGCTCAAGAATTCCAACCTCACCGATGGGCTAATACAAAGGAGTCATAATTTGATGACGTTACTGGGGAGGAGGAAAGAAACAAGAGGCAGAGCCTAGCTGGACAAAATAAATCACCATGAATGTCTCTTATCCTCACCGTAAGTGAAGAGGCGAACAGCTCTATTCCATAGGTCCCCTCCACAATGCCCTTCTTCACCATAGGACAAAAATGGCACAGCCAGCCGGGCGGTGGTGGCGCACGCCTTTAATCCCAGCACTTGGGAGGCAGAGGCAGGTGGATCTCTGTGAGTTCGAGACCAGCCTGGTCTACAAGAGCTAGTTCCAGGACAGGCTCCAAAACCACAGAGAAACCCTGTCTCGAAAAACCGATCTTTCCTCCCTTCAAGTGTTTCTTAGTCATCTGTCACAGGTCAAAACATCAACTAACACAGAAAGTAAAACTCTTTGGAAATACCTTGACAAAATTTATGCTATCACTAGAAAAATTTCAAAGTATCTACCTATTTCTCACCTACAAAGAGAGGTTAAGAAGACAATTCTAAACTTTTTTGGTTCTGTTTGCCAGGTAGCCCTGGGTGGCCTAGAACTAGCTATGTAGACCGAACTCCCAAAGACCCACCTACCTGTATCTTGAGTACTGGAATTCAAGTTGTGTGCCACTAAGCCAGACACATAAATTCTTAAATACACTTATTACGTTTACTTTTTACTTAGCATGTACTCACGTACAGGTCAGAGGACAAGCTGTGGGAGCTGGTTCTCATATTCTACCATGTGGGTCCTAGGACTCAAACTCGGGCTGTCAGGTGGAAAGAAGTGCCTTACTCCCAAGACATCATCCTATTTAGCCTGTAACTTTCCAGTGGTTGAAGCTATTACTAAGTTTGACGTACTCACCACTCATAGCTAAACAGAAGTCCATTTTCTTTAGCAATTTCTTGGTCTTAATTCTACTTTTTTGTAGGAATGAAACAAAAACTAGCTGACAGTCCCTTAAAACCTGTGAAAGTACACATGTTCTCAGGGAGGCATGTTTGTAAGACCTGTAGCCTTTTATTCTTTCCTTTTTTTGGACTTTCAAGACATGGTTTGTCTGTGTAGTTTTAGAGCTTGTACTGGAACTCACTCTGTAAACCAGGCTGGCCTTGAAATCACAGAGATCTATGGACCTACCTCTGCCTCCTGAGTGCTGGGATTAAAGGTGTGCATCACCACTTGCCGGCTTTTTTTTTTTTTTTTTTAAAGAAAAAGGGTCTAAACTGGGTGATAATGGCTCACACCTTTAATCCCAGCACATGGGAGGCAGAATTAGTAGGATCTCTGTGAGTTTGAGACCAGCCTGGTCTATAAGTTGCAAGACAAACTAGAGAAACCCTGTCCTGAAAAACCAAATAAATAAATGAATGAATGGGAAAAAAAGAAACAGGGTCTGTACAGCCCACATGTGAGTTAAACCTCAACACCTTGTTCTACCTAAAGTATAGGGCAATTGTCTAAGTATGCATCAACACACTCAGCTTTTTTTTTCAAGGAAGACTCTCACTATGGAGGACAGCAAGTTTATGATCCTTATGTTTTACCCTCTCCAATGCTGGGATATAGAAGTATACTGGTTCCAAGTTTTTGATTTTCTTTTTTTTTAACTTATTTATTTAGTCAGGAGGACACCTTTAATCCCAGCACTCAGGAGGCAGAGGCAGGCAGATCTCTGTGAGTTCGAGGCCAGCCTGGTTTACAGGAGCTAGTTCCAGGACAGGCTCCAAAGCTACAAAGAAACCCTGTCTCAAAAAAAAAAAAATTATTTCTTATGCATACAGTGTTCTGCTTGCATGGACAACTGCATGCCATAAAAGGGCACCAGATGGTTGTGAGCCACCATGTGACTGTTGGGAATTGAACTCAGAACCTCTGGAAGACCAGCCATTGCTCTTAACCTGAGTTACCTCTCCTGCCCAGTTCCAAGTTCTTTATGTACCTAAACAATTTCTAGTTCATTCTCTTACAGTATACCAAGAACCAAAAACCATACAGCAGAGACAGTTTATGCCACCTCCCTGTGAAAGACTGGATAACATGGTTCAAGAACAGAGAGGAACTCAAAGTGGCTTATGTTCCAATCTTGAGTCAGTTGCTACCAGCTACAGGATGGCACAACTCTGGTGGCCCACAGCATATGCTCACTATGACACTGGCATTCCACAGTCTACCACAAATCAAGGACTTCTGGCAACACAGCTGATAACTTTTCTTCCAGTTCTCTGGATTCTTCTCAGGCTCCTATTTTCTCCCATGGAGACACACATGCAAACAAAACACTGATAAACAAAAAAATTAAGAAGAAAAATATCTTTAAATAAACCAAACCAACCAACCAACAACGGCCTATGGTTGTATTTGGCTGTAATCTGTGGTGATAGTAGCTAACCTCGAGTTTGCTATCAGCCAGTCTGGCTAATTGGTTAGCTCCAGGTCCACTAGGACTGTGTCTCAAACTGTATGTTAGAGTAACAGGTTATCTGACACCGACCTCCAAACACCCCATTACAGGTACACACACACACTCGCTTGTCAAGATGAATGTAAACAATTCTGAGAATGTACCCTGGCAGAGGCGTCACCAGACCAACTCTCCTAAGCTTGTTTCCCCCACCCAGGGGCTTCACGCTGCCTGCCCATCTACCTTAAGACTGTCTCGGTCTCTCTCACGTTTGGCAACTATCTATGTAATTAATGCCTACAACCAACTTCTAGTTTTATTGTTTCTACGCCCTAAGTACTGGGATTATAGGCACACGTCACACATCGAGTTAGTTGTGTTTAATGGGATGCTAAGAATCAAATCCAGGGCTATGTGCAAACAGATAAGCATGCTACTGATCTATGCTGTCCCCAGCTTTGTCTTCTTTTGTTTATGAAGTTCTAGGATTGAACCGATAACCTTGGACATACTAGGCTTCTAGTCTATCTCTGAGTTGTATTGCCAGCTTATTTTGAGTGTTTATAATTAAAATTGCAGCTTCTGTGGGCCAGGCACTATGTCCCAGCCGACTACAAAGAGCAAAGGGCTGGAGAGACGGTCAATGGTCAAGGACACTGGCTGCTCTTCAGGAGACCCAGGTTCTAATACCATCACCCATACAGTGGTTCACAACCATCTGGGGGGAACCAATGCCCTCTTCTGACCCGTGAGGGTACGAGGCATACAAGTAGTGCATACGCATACATGCCAGCCAAAAAAAAAAAAAAATCAGGACCAGGAGCATAGCCTACTGAGACCACAGACGAAATCAAAGTCTGGTTAATAATAAAATTAAAGGGTTAGACCTTTCTGCCTTAGCAACCCATAAACAAAAGGCAGTAGACAGCACTCCAGTCGAGGCTCAGCCTGTTGTCTTCTTTTCTTATTGTTTTGATTTTTGAGGCAGGGTTTCTCTATGTAGTACTGGTTGTCCTGGAACTTGCTCTGCTGAAATTAAAGATGTGTACTATCTCTGCCTAGCCTGTTGTCCTCTTGAAGTATATTTTTTTGTTTGTCTTTTTGAGACAGGGTTTCCTCTGTGTATCTTCGGCTGCTCTGAAATTCATTCTGTAGACCAGATTGTCCTCAAACTCAGAGATTTGCCTGTCTTTGCCTCCCGAGTGCTGGGATTAAAGGTGTGTGCCAGAACACTGCTAGGTGGTGGAGGCACACATCTTTAGTCTCAAAACTTGAGAGGCAGAAGCAGGGAATCTCTGTGCGTTCAAGGTCAGCATCTAAAAGAACAAATTGGTAAACTTTAAGGTAGACACGGTGGTTCAAATTTATAATCTCAACAGTTGGAAGGTGGAGGCAGAAGGATTAGAACTTCACACCTTTAATCCCAGCATTTAGGAGGCTAAGACAGGTGGATCTAGTCCTAAAACAGCCAAGGAGACTGAGACTATCTCAAAAAAAAAACACACTTGATGGTTGAGTAGGTTAAGGGACCTGTCAAGCCTGATGACTTGGTCTGCTAAACAAGTTCCAGGACAACCAGTGCTGTTACATAGAGAAGCCCTATCTTGAAAAAGAAAAACAAAAATTTCCCCCTATTTTGGTCTTAAGAATACTGAGAGTAGCCGGGCGGTGGTGGTGCACGCCTTTAATCCCAGCACTAGGGAATGCAGAGGCAGGTGGATCTCTGTGAGTTCGAGACCAGCCTGGTCTACAGAGCTAGTTCCAGGGCAGGCTCCAAAGCCACAGAGAAACCCTGTCTCGAAAAACCAAAAAAAAAAAAAAATTAGGAAACAAGGAGTTGTGGCAGAAATTAAAATCACATGATGTCTAATAGAACAGTAACAAAAATCAATGGCTGCCTAGAATCTCTCTGGTTACTGATAGCTTTGTAACCACCCTCGTTCATTAAACATGAATAAATGTAATTTAAATTGAATTCATAAAAATGCAAAAAGGGGGGAGCGCAGAACACAGCGGACTGCATCTGCAGTCCTAGCATTTGAGGTAGCTGAGGCAGGAGCACCAAAACTTCACACCAACCTGGGCTACAGTGTGAAATGAGACAAAAAAGTGGGGTAGTGGAAGACTGGTCACTGCAGTGCTTGCCGCATGAACACAAGGACCTGAGTTGATTCCTAAGATCAAGAGAGACCTCGTCTCAAGGACCATCTGCGTACAGCAAGATGAATTTTTTTAGTTCAAGGTCACCTTGGCCGAGAGAGAGAGAGAGAGAGAGAGAGAGAGAGAGAGAGAGAGAGAGAGAGAGAGAGAAACGGGAGAGTAGGGACCTCTCCAAGAGGATACGATGAAATGAGACACCGCACCACATTTTCTTTTGGAGATCCAGGTCTTATAGCCCAAGCTAACTTTACACTTTGTAATCCACGTTGGTAACATTCAAAGCATGCTATCACCTGCAAAACAAACAAAGCTACCAAGTAAATACTATGTCTATGTCAATGTTTCTCAACCTGTGGCTCCTAACCCCTTCCACAGGGGTCACCTAAATCTATCGGAAAGCAAAGATATTCACACCATAATTCAGAACAGTAGCAAAATTAGTTATGAAATAGCAACGACTATAAAATTTGGTTGGGGGGGATGGGCAGCGGTGGCACAAGCCTTTAATCCAGCAGTTGGGAGGCAGAGGCAGGCAGATCTCTGTGAGTTCAAGGCCAGCCTGGTCTACAAGAGCTAGTTCCAGGACAGGCTCCAAAACCA
>NW_004949136.1:3090176-3093005 GCF_000317375.1 Microtus ochrogaster | reverse complement strand
GGGGTCACCACAACATAAGGAACTGTATTAAAGGATCAAAGCATTAGGAAGGCTAAGAACCGCTCATTGGTCTATGTGGTAAACGTTAAGAAGAGTGAAATTTTAGAATTTGCAGGTGATCGGCAGCTAGCACCCTGACTCTCTAAGAAAAGGTGAGACAGTCTGCTGTGGTGGCAAATTCCTGTTAGCAATCCTAACGTAGGGAGGCAGGTGAAGGGTGAGATTGAGGACAGCCAACACGCCTTTAATAGTAGCACTTGGGAACCGGGGAGGCAGAAGCAGGTGAATCTCCTGAGTTTCAGGCCAGTCTAGTCTATACATCGAGTTCGAGGACATCCAGAACTACACACAGACCCTGTCTTGGGAAGAAAGGGGGTATGAAATTGTCAAAGAATAAAAGCTACAAAAACCTCAAAAGTTAGCAAATAATTAACTCAGGGAGAAAAAGATGTTTCTACTGTATTATCAAAGTTGACATTTATACCATATTTTACCTGTAATGCAAATGCATCGGTTTCTCATTTTGTCTGGAGATTTTGAAGAATATTTTATCTTCAAAATCAAAGAGAAATGCCGTATTAGACACAGGTGAATTCGGAAGGAAATATGAGATGCTACTACAGACCCAAATGTATTTGTGTGTTCCAGAAATTACCACCTAGAGTTATGGGGTGGGAGTGGCGGCTTGTGCATGAGACTTGCAAACGCTGATAGCAAGAAACACTAATTCCTGACGGTGACAACTCGGGTCACGGTGGTGGCTTCCAGACTCGTTCCATCTTGATGTGTTGAGAGCTTTCCAGCGAATGTGACAGGACGACACACACGGGAAAGCCAACCGTCGGGCACCGTTCGCAGCACAGAAGACCTTGGTCTCTCCGTCCAGTACCGGAGCTGCCCGAGGCCAGCACGCAGACAGGCCGCGAATGGCTCGCCAGCTCTTGGGTGTACTGGGACTGACGCTCCTGTGACAGCGAACGATTCGGGCCTGAGACCGACTTCACGGTAAAGCTACAGGAGGGCGTGGCGCGCACGCAGCCCGTTGGGGGGTCGAAAAGGCTGCAAAAGTCGGGCACGGCCCGACCTTCGGGGCCCAGCACGGTCAGGCCCCGGGCAGGAATCTGCGGGGTAGAAAAAGGAGGGAGGGGCGGAAGGCAGACGGAGCTTGCACTACCTGAGGATGTTGTGTGCTTCCATACTCCGGTTCTGGTTACTCGAGCACACCACCGCCACCCGCAACGGCGAGGACGGCATGGCACCGATCGCACTACCCACAGCGCTCGTTACGGAGCTCCCACCTAGAAGCCGGCTTCCGCCCGAGGAAGATGGCGGAAACCGGAAGTCAGCAACGCGGAAGTGAGGGCGACGTCGGTACGTGCGGAGGTCGGCTCTGCTTTCCCGGACACGCAATACGCACTGCTGCAGGCTCGGGAGAGCGACCGGACGACGCTGCGTGAGTTTATGGCGAGAGTAGCTAAGACCGATGCTCGGGGCCGTTTATACCAGCATCTGACGTCACAGCACCCGCGCCGGAAAAGGCAGTGACGTCCGTCGCGTATACGTCCGGGGCGTCTTAAATGGTCCTCGCCGTTGATGACAGTCTGGGCGGAGCACCTGCGCAATATTGGAAATTTCGGGCGGTTCCTACGGTCTGGGGAAACCCTCTCGCAATCCGGTTTCCTCCGTGGCCACTCCTCCTACTTCGGAAACGTATCTGCGAGCCAGCACTTTGTTTACGCCCCGTCTCTATAACGAGTATCACTTCCTCCGGAAGTTCCTCATTTCCCTTGGAGAGCCCTTTGAAGTTTTAACATTTAAGTGATAATGAGAAGGTTCGGTGGAAGCTTCACCCCAGCCCCTGGCATCCATATACCCAGAGAGTCTCTAAATGTTCGGTGGAAGGTCCACCCCAAGCCCCGTCCCCTCCGATCTCTCCAAACCCTGCCACATCTCAGAAGGCCTGCCTAATGATGACCCCACCCCCAGAGATGCTCAAGACCACTCCAACAGGGTATTTTAGTGCCCGCCAGAAACCAGATATGTGGGTTTTCTGGTCTCTTTCCATCTCCTCTCTGGGGGGTTGGAAAATCATTTAGGAGCCTTTAATCCATTAAACCTCGAGTTTTTCTGAGTCTGTTTTGGATTGCTGCATCTGCAGAGTTTATCGGGGTGCAGAAACTTTTCAGAGTTTGTGAGGTAACCGGCTCCTCTTATTCAGCTCATCGCGAAAGTGACAGGAAGATCGCTTCACTATGGAAGCCCGTTTAGTGAGAGCTTTGTCTCAAAAAAGAGGAGAAATGGGGCTGGGCATGGTGGCTCATACCTTTAACCCCAGAACTCGGTAAACAAAGAGGCTTACAGGCCCTTGCCTTGTTGCTTTTCCTCTCAATCTCCAATAGAATGGTCAAGAAAAGAAGGAATGGGACTGTGGGAAGGGTATTAGATGGGTGATTTGGAGATTCCGAGAACTGTCTTGAGGTTTGGGCTACAAGAAACAAAACATAGTCCATTTTTAGTATGAGATGCATTGAAACATCATGAAGCACAAGGCACTAAGCCACTTCCCTCCCTAGCAGGCAGCCAATGACGGCTTGTCTAGGCACTCCAGTTTTTCCTAAGATTGACAAGTTGCTGTGGGAAGAGAATCTGGATTCCCCAGGATAGATTAGGCTTTGTGTCCTCAGCTAATAGGAGGACAAACATGGGGAGGCAGCAACAGTGTACACCAGGAAGATTGTAGCTCCTTAAAAAAACTCAGTCAAAAGGACCTAAAGAGGGTGAAGAAATGAAATTAGAAATATATATATATATATATATATATATATATAT
>NW_004949136.1:3089227-3089877 GCF_000317375.1 Microtus ochrogaster | reverse complement strand
ATAGTCTGCCTTTTTAAAAAATTTGATTTATTTTAAGATGTATTTATTTATTATGTATACAACATTCCTTCCATGTATGCTTGCACGCCAGAATAGGGAACCAGATCTCATTATAGATGGCTGTGAGCCACCATGTGGTTGCTGTGAATTGAACTCAGGACCTCTGGAAAAGCAGTCAGTGTTCTTAACCTCTGAACCATCTCTCCAGCCCCTAATTTTTGGTTTTTTGAGACAGGGTTTCTCTGTATATTTTTGGTTGTCCTGGAACTCATTCTGTAAACCATACTTTCCTTGAACTCACAGAGGTCCTCCTGCCTCTGACTCCCAAGTGTAACATGAGGTTGGGTGTCATTCTGTAACATGAGGGTCAGGGCTCGTGGGGATTTCTGTCCTGCCAGATACCCCACAACTGGCAAGCCCCAAAGAAATCACATAGAAAGTCTGCATTAGATATAAACTGATTGGCCCATTAGCTCAGGCTACTTATTAGCTCTTATAGCTTATAGCTTATATTAACCCATTGTTCTTATCTATGTTAGCCACATGGCTCGGTACCTTTCTCAGCTGGGTAGATTACATCTTGCTTCTCAGTGGTCTGGGCTGGAATGTGGAGGGAACTTCCTGCTTTCCAGAATACTCCTGTTCTCTTT
>NW_004949136.1:3086683-3088605 GCF_000317375.1 Microtus ochrogaster | reverse complement strand
AAAAAAAAAAAAAAAAGAGCTGCGATGTTTTTGCAACTCAAGCTGAGTCAGGAAGCCTCTCTTAAATGAGATGTGCTTTCTTTTAGCAAACAGAGAAAATGCTGCTACCAAGAAGCCGTGTTTAACAATGTTCTTTTGTGTCTAGAATTACGTCCCACGCTCTCTCAGGTTTTATGTGGATATAATTGTCCACATTGGCACATTTGTTGACGGAGGCCTCTGTGTGTTTCTTTGGGACTGAACAGCTGAGGGACTGGGCAGGACAGAAACCTCTGTCAACAGCTGTATATATTATATGACTGCATAACCTTCAAAAATCAAGTTTTGTGTAGGAAAAAAGGGGATCTGTGGTAGAATGTCCCTAGGGCCCAGCACCAGAGGGACAGCAAGCAACCTCCACTAGCCATGAAACCCTGCTGGGTTACACCTGGTCTAGCTCTGGAGTTTTCGCACAGCTCCAGGCCTTCCTTTGAGTTACAAATTGTTGTCCTATGTGAATCCTGACTGAGAGTTTCCCACGGATACAAAGCCTATGCAAAACTTGATTTAGAAGAAAACCAGAAAACCGCGGTACCACATGAAACAGGTATTTGCAACTGGCATTGTATTGCTGGGAAGCTTCTATCAGTTTGTTTTGAGATACGGAAATCTTCTAAAGTGTAAATACAGGAAAAAAATAAAGGAGCTGAGAGGAGAAAGGAAGACGCTGCAGTTCACCCAGACTGAGCCCCCTGCAGCCGCAGAGTCTGCGTTCGTTCTCAGTGCTTCTCTGACTCTTCATTTCTCCAACCCGTGTAAACTCACACACCCACGCCAAAATATTAGTGACACTTCACTCTAAATTGTAGATGTCACTAAAATGCACGGCTTTTCTCCAGAATGAAACAGAAACAAGGACATAGATGTTACCTGTGTCTGAATATCTGTGACAACAGATCTGTGGGCATGGGTGGAAAACAGGCCCTTGTTGGAGAGGAAGAAACTCAGAAGCCTCGTGGTTGGGGCACCATACTCACTGATAGTGAAGTCTGCCATCATTGTTCATGTTTCTGAGAAGAAAACGTTTGAGAATGTTCAGATAAGCCCACCAGAGACCATCACACTAACACTATTAGTGACAAAATGAAAGTCTTTATTGTTGCCCAAGGGCTGCACAGAGAACTTTCCCAAATCATGTAGCCTTGAGCCTTACGGCTCTGTCTTTTGTGTACAAAACACATATATTGGTTGGCACATTTTAGTTAGCAAGAAGCAGAACTACAGAAGCCAAAAAGCAAGGTTAGTACATTTAGGGACTTTTTCTTAGGGACTTTTCTGGAACTATGGAACACGTCTTTGTTTCTATTTTGGTAGGTGTTGGGGCCCATGTGCGAGGTTTAAGGGCAGAATGGTGTCTAGCATGCCAACAGTCAGTGCTAAAGTCTGGGACTCTGTTAAAACCAGGTGCCAAAAATCCTTAAGGGCCTCTCTGATGCGGTCAAGGGGACAGTATAAAGAATCACGTGAGCCAGGTGACAGTGCATGGCTTTAATCCCAGTACTTTAACTCAGAACAGCCAGGGCTACACAGAAACCCTAAAAAACCCCAGGGAAAGCCGGGCGGTGGTGGCGCACACCTTTAATCCCAGTACTCGGGAGGCAGAGGCAGGCGGATCTCTGTGAGTTCGAGGCCAGCCTGGTCTACAAGAGCTAGTGCCAGGACAGGCTCCAAAGCTACAGAGAAACCCTGTCTCGAAAAAAAAAAAAAAAAACCCAGGGAAAAAAGGAAGAAGCATTCATTTGTTTTGTCAGACTTGGGGGTTTGAGGCATGAATGAAGACACGTTCCCCACTTTTGCAATACTTACTGTTTTAAAATCCCGTTGCTAGGAATGGCGTACCTTTTTGATTGTTTGTTTTGGACTTTTGGTTGGTTGGGGTTTTT
>NW_004949136.1:3085715-3086228 GCF_000317375.1 Microtus ochrogaster | reverse complement strand
AAAAAAAAAACCTGTATGTGGGACCAAGAAATAGTTATCAATGTCCAAGGAATCTTTACCAAACTGAGAATGTCAAAGTGAAACTGGGCAGTCATTTGAGAATAAGGATTGAGCCAGGTGGTGATGGTGCACGCCTTTAATCCCAGCACAGCCAAGGCATTACTGTCTTGCACCAACCTCTCCCTTCTCTGCTGTCTTGGAACTTGGCTGAACAGCTACATACCTGCTCATCCCATGCCTTTTTCTGTGTGCACAAGCTGCTCCCATCTGTTGTCTCTTTAGTAGACACCCGTCTTGCTCACCCAGCTATAGCTCAGTCACCTTAGTCACTGATTGAGTAGAACTGATGCCCTTCTTTCAGAAAGCCTTCCCTTCCTGCTTCCTCACCCCACTGTCCTTTGCCCCAAACACCACATTCAACCTGCCCATGTGTTTCTGATTGTTCTTTTTGGAGCTATATGCTCTGCTTATAGAATCTGAGCCCTCAAGGAGTTCATGTATAAATGCTTACAT
>NW_004949136.1:3076266-3085125 GCF_000317375.1 Microtus ochrogaster | reverse complement strand
TCCTTACAGATGGTTGTGAGCCACCACATGGGTGCTAGAAATCCAACCCAGATCTTCTGGAATAGCAACTATTTCTCTTAAATGTCGAGCCAATTCTCCAAACCGAGGGCAGGTTGTTTGTTTTGTTTTTGTTTTTTTTTTCTTTGTTTTTGTTTTTTTTAAGACAAGGTCTCTCTATCACCCTGGCTGGTGTGGAACTCACTCTGCACACCAGGTTGGCCTCAAACTCCCAAGTGCTGGGATTAAAATGCTACCATGTCTGGCTAGAACAATGTTTTATAGCCAGAAGAATAAAACTAACCTAGTAAATCACGAATATAGCATTTAAGTGAAAAAATTTGGGTTATCTTTCTAGATATATGACTATACCTACAAAATCAACAAAACATGTTTTTCTTCATACCACTTTGTAACCTTTTCTGCCTTCCCCTCTTCCAACACTCAGTCATCTCCCCAGACAACTCACTACTACCCAGACAGCAGTAACAGTGTTTCCTCTTACTATGATCTGTGCATTTTAGAGTTACAAAGTATCATGTAGTCCAGGCTAGCATCAAAGTCCATTCATATAAGCCGGGTGGTGGTGGCCACGCACGCCTTTAATCCCAGCACTCGGGAGGCAGAAGCAGGCAGATCTCTGTGAGTTCGAGGTCAGCCTGGTCTACAAGAGCTAGTTCCAGGACAGCTAGGGCTGTTACCGAAGAAACCCTGTCTCAAAAAACAAACAAACAAAAAGAAAGTCAACAAATATGTGATAATTCCCTTGAGTTCCTGACCCTCTCCCTCATATCACCAGTGCCTATCTTTTATTTTGATTTATTTATTTTGGAGACAGGGTTTTTCTGTGTAACCCTGGCAGTCTTTGAACTTGCTCTGCTTCCCAAGTGTTGGGATTAGAGGCACACGCCACCGTGCCAAGTTTCCTTATTGCCATGTTGCTTGTCATTGTTTAAACATAGCGTATTTTGTTCAGTCATCTGCAGACGGGTATTTGGGCTGTCTCGTCTCTAGTCTCTGGCTATTACAGATACCTTATATGTGTGTGAACAATTTGTACAAATACTTTTATTTTGCTTGAGTTAGTACCTGCAGATAGAATAGAGAAGGGGTTTTCTTTCCTTTTTTTTTCCTTTTTTTTAAATATTTATTTATTTATTATGTATACAACATTCTGCCTCCATGTATGCCTGCAGGCCAGAAGAGGGCACCCGATTTCATTACAGATGGTTGTGAGCCACCATGTGGTTGCTGGGAATTGAACTCAGGACCTCTGGAAAAGCAGACAATGCTCTTAACCACTGAGCCATCTCTCCAGCCCCTTTTTTTTTCTTTTGAGCTTTTATGGCAGGGTCTCACTGTGCAGCCCAAGCTAGCTTCAAATTTGTAATCCTCCTGTCTCACTCTCCCCCACCTGAGTGCTGGAATTACAGGCATGTGCCACCATGCTCAGCCTGTGTGTGTGTGTACGCATTTGGGTTAAGAAAATGTCAAGGGGCCAGGCATTGTGGCACACGTCTTCTGTCCCAGCATTCTGGAGGCAGAGGCAGGGGAATCTCTGTCAGTTCCAGGCCAGACTTGTCTATCTAGCAAGTTCCAGCACAGCCATGACTTCACAGTGAGAGTTTGTCTCAACAATAAATAAAGAAGAAAGGAAGGGAAGAAGAAACATAGGAAGGAAAATTGCTGAGGGGATGAGGGCGCAGCTTCAGTGGAAGGAGCACTTGACCAACATGTAGGACCTAAATTTAATCCCTAGCATAGACAGGAGCTTACTCTGTAACCTGGCTGGTTAAAGCAATCCTCTTGCCTCAGCCTACAAAGTGATGAAGTCATGTGACTATTCCACCATGTTTGGCAATAGGCAGAGACTTTGTTTGTTTTTTGTTTTGTGGTTTGTTTTGTTTTTTGAGACAGGGTTTCTCTGTAGCTTTGGAGTCTGTCCTGGAACTAGCTCTTGTAGACCAGGCTGGCCTCAAATTCGCAGAGATCCGCCTGCCTTTGCTCCTGAGTGCTAGGATTAAAGGTGTGTGGTACCACTTCCCGGCTCATAGGCAGAGATTTAATTTTTTTTTACATTCCTTTATTTTGTGTGTGTGCACATGGACCATGCACACGCAGGGGCTGACAACAATCTTAGAAACTACTGCACTTCCTTCACTGTGTGAATCCTCGGAATCAAATTAGATCCTCGGAGGCAATCACCTCCTGAGTTGGGATGTGCAACCATGCTTGTCAGTCTCCAAACAGATCCTCGGGCTTGACAGGTCCTTTGCCTAGTGTGCCTTCTCACCAACCTGTGTTTTGGTTTTTGAGATAGTCTCAAATTGCCAAGACTACCCTGGAACTTCTAATTTTCCTGACTCCACATTTCCATCTTCTGGGACTATGTGTTTGAACCACCACACCTATCTTAAATTTTGTAGTTTTTAAATTAATTTGTTCTTTTATGATACATATTGTGTATCAAATAGAAAAAAGGGTGCTGGGTGTGATTTTGTTGTTGTTTTGAGACGGTCTCTTTGCACAACAGCATTGCTGTCCTGGAACTCGCTTTGTAGACCAGGCTGGCCTCAAACTCACAGAGATTCCCTGCTTCTGCCTCTCAAGTGCTGGGATTAAAAGCGTGTGCCACCACCACCTGGCACTGGATGGGATTAATGGTAAACTATTCCCTGTAGAATAGAAGATCAGAGAAGCTGAAGGTATAACTAGAAACTTCAAAACTGGGATGGGGGATGAAACTCAGTTGGTAGAATGCTTACCTAGACACAAAATGTTAGATCTGATACCCAGCACTGTATAAGGTCATGTCTGGTGGGACATCAATTACTTCAGCACCTGAGAGGCCAAGGAAGGAGGGTCAAAGTTCAAGCTCATTTGTAATAAATAGTTTCTTTTTTCTTTTATTATTTATACAGTGTTCTGTTTGCATGCCAGAAGAGGAAACCCGATTGAATTACAGATGGTTGTGAGCCACCATATGGTTGCTGGGAATTTAACTCAGGACCTCTGGAAGAGCCGTCTGTGCTCTTAACCTCTGAGCCATCTCTCTAGCCCCCTCAAGCTCATTCTTGACTAATGAGTTGGAAACTATCCGGGGCTACAAGAGACTGTCTCAAAAAATAAAACAGGAGGGCAGGGAGGGAGAGAAAGAGGAAAGAGGAAGAGGACTGTGGCTGTGAAGGCAGGCAGGAGCGGAGGTACACACCTGCAATACTCAGGAGGTGGAGTCTCACACTTCAAGGCCAGCCTGGTCGACAGAGCAAGCTTCGTGGCAGTCAGGACTACACAAAGAAACCCTATCTGAAAAGCAAAGTTTTCCTCAGTCACACTAGCCACATTTACGCGCCAAGATCTACAGTGTTGTTTTTCTTTCTCCCTGGCCTTTAACACAACATATAGCTGAGAGTGACTTTTTTTCTGGTTCTTTGAGACTGGGTTTCTCTGTGTGACATTCCTGGTTGTCCTGGAACTCACTTTGTAGACCAGATTGGTCAGGAATGCAGAGATCTGCAAGCCTCTGGCCAATTTCTGGAATCAAGGACACGCACCCTCGCGTCCATCTGACTTTGAGCTGCTTATCCTCCACTCTCCACGTCCTGAGTGTTGGGGTTACAGATGTCTGCCGTGGTTCCCAATTTATATGGTGCTGGAGATTGAATCCAGAACCTTTTCAGTGTTAGGAAAGCATTCTAAACACTGAGCTACAGTTGAATCCTGTCGAGGGCAAAAGGAGGTCATATAAAATGTTAGCACCAGACTGTGCCTAGGGAGCTAGAAGCTGGACACTACGGTACTTCAGATATGGCACTTCCAGAACACCAACTTCTGTCCATGCTGGCTGAAGACACCAGAATACACCTCATAAAAACAGCCTAGGTCCCCCAAAGAACAGCAGCTGTACTGCAAACTCCTCCCATTTCTGTCCTGGCTGTCTAGACAGCCTGATATGTCCTCCACCCCTCAAATGAGTGCAGGCACATCCATACACCCCCAACCCTTCTCCCACCCCCTCAAGATGAGTCACTCATCCGAGCTGGCTCATTCCTGCCTGTGCTTTTGCTTTCTTCGGGGTCACAGGAACACAAGAGTCCCAAGGACATTCCAGGTGGGGAGAGTGAGTGGCTCACGCAGTAGCCCCATGCTGGAGAGGGTACACCTTTCTAGTGCTGCCTAACTGTGCTTCTCACAGTTCAAATGGCTCATCACTGTATGTTGAGGCTGTTTCGAACCACTGCCAGTCCCATCCCCCACCCCCATGCCCAGTATGGCTGGCCTAGGAAGAGATGCTTTCCCAAGGTCTGGGGGGTGGACAAACAAGCTATGGACACCCTACCTGTCCTTTTGCCAGAACTGTCAAGTCATCATTTCAGTGAACACTGCCTGGGGCTGACCCCCATCCCATCCCCACCGGGAAAGGTTCAGGGCCAGCCACTGGACTGATGCTTGAGAGGCCCTTCCCTCACCCGCATCACCTTCCCTCCAACATCCCAAATAAACACACAAGACAGTGTTTTTGGTCTGAGAGTGATGGACATTTAGATGTTGGCAACTGACCAGTGCCTCTTGGGGAGCAGGCAGAGCAAAGACAGAGAGGTAGGGTACAGTGCTGCCAGCCAGGGCTCAGGGCATCGTGGTCGCTGGGGTGCGAGTGGAGGGAAAATAGCCAGGGTCAAGTCCAGTGCTCAGAGCCTTACCCTTTCCAGTGCCCAGTATCATCAGATGGCTGGGTGACCTCAGCCAGGTGCCTTTGTGTGCCAGGAGGTAGGCACGGCCAATCTCTGCCCATTTAGATGGAGGGGCAATATCACTGGGGTCAGATCTCAGGCTCTCCACTCTCTAGTAGAAGAAGGACGGGGGTGGGTGGCTCTGTGGCTGTGTGGCCACTGAGGTCTCAAGTTGGTTGAGGCTTGGGATCCAGACCACAGTTAAGGGTCTGGCTGGACAAGGCTGGCAGCTTTCCTTAAAGCCCTCATGATCCCTTCAGCTGTCCTCCCAAACAGTCCCCTCCCCAACACACACACACACACACACACACACACACACACACACACACACACACACTCTCTCTCCACCGGGAAAGTCCTAATCAAGGCAGTACAAGCGAAAGGAAAAGGGTGAATCCCCCAGCCTCCTAAGGTGGAGGGCACTCACCCCTGGATGCAGCAGCTGGACGTTGGGCCCAGTCTGCTGAGCTACATCATGGCTCTTGGCTTCTCGGACACCCACATAGGAAGACAAAACAGGACCTGTGAACCCCTGCCCCAGACTCCTGAAAATCTCGAAGCTGGTGTGTCCTCAGTGGGCCTCTGGCCAGAAGCATGCATAAGCCAGCCAGTCTCAGAGCCACAATTCCCTATGGACAGCTGAGGGATGATGGGTGGCTCCTGCAGTGGGGCAGAGAAACTAAGGCACAAAGCTAACCTAAGCCCACTGGGTAAGGTGGGGTGGGTACAGGATCCAGAGGTCACTCTTCCCCCTCTGCGAAGCACAAAGGGACCAGGCAACGATCACGACCAAGCTCTGACAACCTGGCACGGGAAGAAAGTTCAGGTTGATGATCCTGGGTGCCAGTGAGTGGCTCTTGACAGAGGGACTGTATATTCTGGCCGGCCCCAAAAGGACTCTAGAGATGGGGAAGATCCCTGGATGCGGCTGACACTCTAGTCTGGGCCCCATGGCCAGTCTGAGGCCTGAGTCTGGAAAGCGGACATCCAGCTGGGGCTGACAAGGTCGTGGATGATGACAAGGTCCCTGCATGGGCTAGTCTCCATTAGGCCCTCCATGGGCATCGTAAAGAGGGAGAGAGAATGAGAGGGAAGCAGGGAAAGGGCCTAGGGTCTCAGCACATTTAGGCAGGTGGAACCCAGATGGGCGGGTCGCCTTGCGCTTCAGGACTGCCTGCGCAGACTGGGTCGCCGGAAGGTCGGGTGCATGAGGTTCTCGGTGATGTAGGCCACCAGCAGGCAGATGACCACCAGCATGACACAGATGGAGCCGCCCACCGCCGTCATGGCCACCACGATCTCCTGCATAGCTGCCGGTTCGGCGGTGAACTCCACGCACTCGGCGAGCTCTGGCTGGTTGGCGGCGAGCTCGGCGCGCAGCGGCAGCGGCTGCAGGCACAAGCGGTAGCGCACGCTGTCGTGCACGTCGGGCAGCAGGTAGTCGCGGCAGGAGGCGCCTAACAGCACGCGATCGCACGGGAAGCGTGTGTAGGTGCCACGCCACGAGCAGTTCAGCGCGAAGACTCGCACGCGGCGCGCCTCGGCCGGAGTCAGTCGCCACTGCAGCAACACGCTGCGGTTGCGCAGGACGTGGGCGCGCAGAGAACCACCCGCCGAGACCAGCGTCACGCAGCCCGGCGCCTGGCAGCGGAAGCCCCGAGCGGGGCTGCGAAAGCATAGGCGCCCACCGCCCGCCTCGGGGCCCTCGGACAGCACCTTGTAGGGGCACCAGGGCGCGTCGGAAGCCGGCTCCCAGCCCGGCGGCGTCGGGACCACAGCGGCGCCGGAGGGCGGCGCGCAGGCGGCCAGCAGCAACAGCAGCGGCGGAGCGCGCATCCTGCGGCTGGGCCGGCGCTGCGGGGCGCGGGCTCGCGAGCGCACGGGGAGCGGCGGAGGGTCACGCGGGCCGCGCCGCCCCAGCCGCTCCCGCGCCCGCCCCGCGCAGGGCCCTCAGCCGCCACGGGCTCCAACCCGCCCCACGCCCACGCCCACTGCGCTCTCGGACCCAGCGGCAGAGGCGGGGCTGCCCCGCGTCCCCGCCCCCTTAACCCTCGCTGGACCGCACCCCACGGCACGAGAGTCCACTTACCGTGGGCAGTGGACAGGCCCTGGGCACAATCGATGAGGACCCCTGAGGGATGGTTCCTCTATCTGATGCTGGCCCCCGCTCTGACCAAGGGACTAGGCTCAAGGACTGAAATGTAACTTTACCCTGAACTCCTGCATCTTTGGAACAGTTGGCATCCGCAAGGCTTTTGCTTGGTGGGAATTAACTGCACACCCGAAGAGAAGCTGCAGGTTGACTCGTCCTTCTCCGTCCCATCGGTTTTTCTTCCCTTCTTTGGCGCGTGAAGAGGGTCAGGACCAAAGAAAACGCCCCTCGCAAAAAAAGCCCACCCTGCGTCGTGCGGTGCAGGTCTATAGAATCCAAGCCGCTTAAAAGAGAGCCCACCCGGGCTACCAAATGAGTTCAGGGCCAAGCTGGGTAATTTAGTGAGATCCTCAAAATGAAAACAAGATTAAAAATAAAACAAACACCCTAGAGACCTGTCATCCCAGTTCTTGGGAGGGTGGATCAGAAAGTCAAGGCCATCATCCTGACTACTTAGCGAACTTGAGACCAGTCTCAAAAAACGCAAAACAACAGACAGAAACAACTCATGTTGCACAATGGCTATGCTGCTCCACGGATGAAAGGGAAGAAGGATCACACTCCAGGACCACTGCAGTCTTACCCTGGCACAGGTCACCTGGCTAGGCCTGCCTGCCTAACGAGGTGTGAAGCCGGACCCCCCTGGTGCTGAAAGTTCTGCTGTTGAGGACTGTGTACTGAACAGGGAGGTGAGGGGGGGTCTCAGCCAACCGTCCTATGGATTCCGACCCCCTCATGACACCTTCGAGGTAACCCTACCTGGGAAAGGAAAAGGAAAATATTCACTGAGTCCTACGTCTTGTGTTATAGATGATCGTACGATCCCACACACCCACAGAGCTCTTTCCTAGACTATGTCCTAGTCTTCCTGAAAAACCTGAGGGGGACCAGTCTCATGGGCAGTAAGGCTCAGGTCAGAATCAGAAGTCTCCCACCCAGCCACAGCGCACCTCATCACTAACTTGGAGGGACCCAATCCCAACACCAGGCCTCTCCCATTTGTAGAAAACTTGGATAGGATCTACTGAGATCTCTGCTCCCATTGGAGGTCAGAGTTTTTGAGAGATATATCCCCCTACCACCCATTTCTACCTTCCCCTTAGGCTGGGCAAACCCCTGACTCTTGCCTCATCCTTGTAAGAGTGCCCAGGAATTTCTCAGCAAAGTAGAAAATAATGATTACCTCAGGGACCTGTATATCAGGTCTAGAACTACCCAGACCCTTCATCCAGTTGGCATGGAGGTATCAGCTGGAAATCTGGGCACCTAGCGTCCCTCTGCACCTAGGTGCAGGGTATAGAAAATAGGCATGACAACACAAAGTGGAATCTTTGGACGGAAGAAAGCTGGATGCTTCCCCTCCTCCCCCATAGGCTCTTAGATCTGAATGCTTGGCCGCTAGGGAGTGGCACTATTAGTAGGGGTGGCCTTGTTGGAGGAAGTGTGTCCCTGGGGGTGGGATTTGAGGTTTCAAAAGTCCAAACCAGTCCCAGAGTTCTCTCTCTTCCTGCCGCCATGCATCTCACCAAGGTAATTATGGACTCTGTGAGCGAATCCCAATTAAATGCTTTCTTTTGTAAGAGTTGCCTTGGTCATTGTGTCTCTTCACAGCAATAGAGCACTGACCAAGACGAGCTGTCCACCGTGTTACAGTCAGTTGGATTGAAAAACACAATACCCAGAGCTCTGGCCTAGATCTGACTTCATTCACACCTCAGGCTTGTCCTAGGGTGAGGGCCTTTCCAGTGGGCTAGGGGCTCACCCATACTGACCTTTTCCTGGTCAGGGCATCACTAGCTCTGCTTCCCACTGTGCGAGAGAAGTTGCTCTCCCTCCTGTCAAGGACCAGCCTTGACAAAATCACCTCTTTCCAAGGTTGGGGCATGGGAATTGAAGAAATAGTAAGTAAAGAATATGAAGATGCAGCCGGGCGGTGGTGGCGCACGCCTTTAATCCCAGCACTCGGGAGGCAGAGGCAGG
>NW_004949136.1:3074383-3076166 GCF_000317375.1 Microtus ochrogaster | reverse complement strand
GTTCGAGACCAGCCTGGTCTACAGAGCTAGTTCCAGGACAGGCTCCAAAGCCACAGAGAAACCCTGTCTCGAAAAACCAAAAAAAAAAAAAATGAAGATGAATAAAAATAAGACAGAAAACATAGAATATTACTGGGAGGGTATGAAATCCTGAAATTGACCTGCGTTTATTTTTCCACAGCTTTTATACCCAATATAAACGGGGGGGGGGGGGGAAGAAGGTGACAAAAGGCTTTACTAACATGATAAAGGATAACTCACACAGTCAATCACGTTATCACTCTGAGACGTGTAGTCACAGCATTCTGTAATCTAGGTAGCAGAGATGCTCCAGATCACAATCCTGAAGGCCGCCCGTCCCCAGGTGACCTCACAGTTACTAAGAAGGAGCAGAAGTATGTTTGCATATCCTGACCATCTGTCAGGATGGCACAGACCCCTCTTAATTTCAAAAGAACCAAGCAGTCACATCCTGAGTTAGGATGTGCAACTATGCCTGTCAATCTCCAAACTCTCTGACTTCAGACAAGGTGGAAAGGGGCCTGCATTTCTCGGCCTCCACACCCTCCTCTGGTAGGGGGCTGGCCACGGGGGATGAGGATTTTGTAATAGTCTGTCTGGATCATTCTATCTTTGGCATCTTCCCAGCTAGGAACAGGGAGAGGACAAAGGAGATTTCTACGCAAGCCATGGCAGGATCAGAGAAAGCTGACAACAGGAGACCCTGCTTCCCAGCCAACATTTCTAAGCCAACAGAACAAAGAAAGAACTATGCTGTCCCTAGAGACCACAAGAAACCCAGCAACACCTCCCTGCATGTTGACCGGCTCCTGTTTTGCAGCATTGAAATATGATGCTCCCTGGCCCTATGGCAGCACCGTCTTAGGGCTTGGCTCCATTGAAGCGTTACAGCCCCAATCACCCCATTGGCCCCTGTAAGAGTAGTGGGTGCCCTATTAGGACCTATGTTCATGCCCTACACAGGATTTCCTTGTTATGTCTTTGCAGGTCCCTGCTCACGAGACTACCAGTCGGCACAAATACCACTCTGCAAAGAGCATGGTGGAGAGGCGGCCTGGAACAGGTGGCTCCACTTGGGCTGCAGCCAACTTCCTAGGTAGTGCTGTTGGGAGCTGGAGGTAAAGCAGCCTGCCACAAGCAGGGTGCCCAGAAAGTACATCATGGGGTAAGTAAACAGATGGAGGAGGATTAGCACAAAGTGCACAAGTTAAGGCCGAAACACCTCCTTCAGGATACGGAGGCTGTTGTGGGAAATGGAGCAGGGGCTGACTACCCCTGGGCTATTTCCAGTTTTACTAGCGTCAATTCCACTTTCCTCGGGGGACTCTCTTTCTCAGGCCAGGAGGAGTTTAGGTGGGACTGACCTTGCTCTGCCCTGAGGTTGGCAGGTAACTTGGGCTGGTCTGCACGTTCAGACTTGCTATCAAGCTCGTGAAAAGGAGTTGATTACCCCAGTGTCAGCTTCTGTGACTCTGAAGTTATCTTAAGGGAATAACTTTCCAAAAGGGAAGCCAAACAGAGCAAATCCAAGAAATCTGGCATGTGTGCTTCCTCAAGTGTCTGGAGTCTGGATCTAGCCTCAGATGAAGAGAGCCCATGCTGGACTTCACAGTCACGAGAGATAGCAAAGTCTTTTTTTGTTTGTTTGTTTGTTTGTTTTTTCGAGACAGGGTTTCTCTGCGGTTTTGGAGCCTGTCCTGGAACTAGCTCTTGTAGACCAGGCTGGTCTCGAACTCACAGAGATCCGCCTGCCTCTGCCTCC
>NW_004949136.1:3073415-3074203 GCF_000317375.1 Microtus ochrogaster | reverse complement strand
GGGATTAAAGGCGTGCGCCACCACCGCCCGGCTGCAAAGTCATTTTTTTAACAGGCCCTGAAACATGGGATTCTGACTGAGGGTTTCCATGGTGTTTGCAGCGGCAGATCCTACAGAAGAAGTTAGTCCATCCTAGCTCACATTGGGCCTCTAGTTATGAACTGTGGATACTGTAATGATTTGATCTGTCTCTTTTTAAGAGACAAGCCACGCCCACTCCCCTGTCCACTGAGTCAGGCAGATCTTCCTTCCCTTCCTGCTTGCGGCTGAAGTCTCTTCCTTTTCTGTCTCCCTCTCGAAGAGGCAGCTTCTGTTTTTCTCTCTCTCTCTCCCTTTTCTCTCTCCCTTCTCTCTCTCTCTTTTTCTCTCTCTGCCTCTCTGCTCTTCTCACCTTCTCCCTTCCCCCTCCACATAATCCACTAAATAAACATCCAACCTCACTCTGTGTGGCGTGCCTATCTGTCTGTCTCTTGCCCACCACCTGGGACCAGCCACCTTTGGAGACCTGCAGCGTGATCTCATGGCCTGCTGCCCACTGTAGCTACTCAGGATCCACAGCATTTTTTATTAATCCATTTCAGATACAGATTTAACTTCAGTACTGGATTCTGGGTAAGAGGCAATGGGTGAGGGATAAGGAGAAAATAAAGAAGGACAAGGCCATATCTGTTGGTTGCCATTGGAGCAGAAGAAGCTACTTCATGGTTCCCCAGGTCTCCTATTATCAATGGAGATTTTGGAGGAGAGTATGGCTTGAGAAGGGAGGAAGGCATAGTTTTCTCCAAACT
>NW_004949136.1:3071795-3073125 GCF_000317375.1 Microtus ochrogaster | reverse complement strand
GTAGACCAGGCTGGTCTCGAACTCACAGAGATCTGCCTGCCTCTGCCTCCCGAATGCTGGGATTAAAGGCGTGCGCCACCACCGCCCAGCTTGGGGGAACTTTTCTATCAGACCAATTAGCCTGGAAGGAATCCACAGGTTCCAATCCTCTGTGGAAATAAAAGCAGATCCTCTTTTCCAAAATAACATATCCTTAGACTCAAGTTTTGAAGTCAAGATACCTTTAAAATATGTGTGTTGGTTTATCTTAGCAGCCTCCAGAATCAAATATCTCTCTGCATTCAAAAATTCAAGAAGACACAATAATATACATAATCCAGTCTTTGTGTATATTTCATGTTTACATGGATTATTTTTCTTTACTCCTTTAATCTATGTCTGTATGCTTTTATATTACTTTTACTGTCTCTTTAAAGATTTTTGTTGGGCTGGAGAGATGGCTCAGCGGTTAAAAGCACTGCCTACTCTTCCAAAGGTCCCGCGTTCAATTCCCAGCAACCACATGGTGGCTCACAACCATCTGTAATGAAATCTGGTGCCCTCTTCTGGCCTACAGGCATGCCTGCAGGCAGAGTACTGAAAATACTGTATCCATAATAAATAATTTTTTAAAAAAAGATTTTGTTTTATTTTTAAAAACTATTTATTTCTTTTTATAACTGTCTATACTCTTTTTATTCTCTCTCCAAAGCCTATGTATATTTTTAAATGCACTGTGACCCATTCAGAGATTTATTGTTGTCTGAATATGTCTTTTATTGCATATCTGTAATAATTTTCTGACCAGGAGCTTCTTTTTTGTTTATAATGCTAAGTGGATATGGCTAGGACCAACTCCGTGGCCCTGCCTGTTGACTCCACCCTGTCCAACACGATAGAGGCGTGTTCAACTCCTCTGCTAATCATGCAAAACACCCCAGCTCCAGGAATGCAAATGATCTATGTCATCATTAAGTAACTAGCAGCACGCAGCTCACAAACCCCATTTGAGTGCAGACCTCCCAAAAGAGCCAGAGTTCATGCAGTCAGCAAGAACCAGGTAGTGGCCTTTTTTTAAAAGAAGAAGAAGAAGGAGAAGGAGAAAAGAAGAAGAAGAAGAAGAAGAAGAAGAAGAAGAAGAAGAAGAAGAAGAAGAAGAAGAAGAAGAAAGAAGAAGAAACAGCAGCTATGCAGTTCTTGCTGCTATGCTAAGTCAGGAAGCCTTCTTTTAAAGGAGCCATGGGAGGCTGGAGAGATGGCTCAGTGGTCAAGAGCACTGCCTGCTCCTCCAACAGTCCTGAGTTCAATTCCTAGCAACCACATGGTGGCCACAACCATTTGTAATGAGATC
>NW_004949136.1:3069043-3071314 GCF_000317375.1 Microtus ochrogaster | reverse complement strand
AGAGAGAGAGAGAGAGAGAGAGAGAGAGAGAGAGAGAGAGAGAGAGAGAAGGCAGCCCGGTGTCTTGGGTTGTTCCTGCTCTTAGGACCCCTTAGGGAGTCAGTGGACACCAAAGTCCGTTAGGAAGGCAGAGGAACCAGTATGTGTCATAATTACCCTCATGGCTTTCTGGCTTCATGGGGTCAGCTAGTCAACACTAGCTCAGGGGTCCAGCATAGGAATAGCGGGTAGACCTGGGTTCAAGGCATTGAAAGCTCTCCTGACCCCTGTCCATTTTATCTTTGTACAGTTTAATAATTTAGTTTGCCCAGATTTCCTAGGAATTTTTCCATTTTTTTTTTACATATTCAGATGTGCTGCCAAAAGCCGTCCACAATGTTTTCATTCCTGCTGTGTGTAACTGTGTCAGTTCTTCCTTCCTGCTGTGGGAGAGAAATACCAAAGCAAAGCACCGTAGCTCGTTCCTGTTACCCCACCTCCTCCTGGATGTTTGGCAGGTTGGAACTCTGCAGGCTTGTCCTTTGGAAGCTTAGCTAGGAAGCTTCCGTCCTGGTATCTAGTGGTCAATTGTCTGCCAAGGGACAGTGAGTGGTCCCCTTGTCCCTGGCAGCTTCCATGAGGCCAAGACTGAAACTTACCCAAGTCTTCCTGGTCTCCTGCCAAGTGGAGAGTGGAACATTTCTGAGCTTTGTTTTGTTTTTGTGTGTGGTATTGGTGTTATTTGGCACGGTGTCTCCAAATTGCAACATTTGCTCTAAATTGAAACATTTGCCTGTAAGATGGAGTGCCTCCCTGGGTGGTAGTGGATCACCCTTTTAATACTAGCGCTTGGGAGGCAGAGAGAGGCAAGCAGATATCTGTGAGTTCCAGGCCAGCCTTATCTACAGAGGTAGTTCCAGGACAGCTAGTGCTACACAAAGAAACCTTGTCTCAAGAAGAAGAAGGAGAAGGAGAAGGGAAAGAAGACAAAGACGAAGAAGAAAGGGCTGGAGAGATAGGTTAGTGGTTAAGAGTACTGACTACTCTTCCAGAAAACCTGGGTTCAATTCTCAGCACCCACATGTCAGCTCACAACTGTCTGTAACTCCAGTTCCAGGGGACCTGACACCCTCTTACAGACGTACATGAAAGCGAAACCACAATGCAATAAAAATAAATAAATTAAAAAAAAGAAGTGCCTCCTGGGTCAAAGGAAGAAATTGAGACCATGTTCCTCTTTGGTGTTAGGCAAAGCAGATTGATGTAGCGCCACCAAGGTCATCAGAGAAACACGAGGAAGCAGACTCTAAGGAAGGACTCCAAGATGTGGAGGCAGAATGGCTCAGAGAGACTGAGGATGACATAGAGCTAATTAATTGTACCCAACCTGGTCTGTGGAGAAGAAGACAGATACAAACGGATGGAACTTTCCATGTCTATGTTCAGCTTGCTCAGAACAGATGAAAACAGACTTCCGGAGGGATTTAAGAGAGCTACAGTTGTAACCCCACTATTTGGTATGGGATGGTGGCTCAAGATGTTGCCCGTGTCCTTCCCATCCTCTGGAAAAGGTTCTGTTATGAAGATGACATAATGCTAACTTCTGAGTGTTTTGCAGATGTGGAGATAAATGAGTGTATCTGAAGGAGCAAGCATGAGGCATTAATTCACAAAGAGCAAACAAGGGTATCTCACTCACAAGGACCAAAAACATAAGGTTATTGGTGGAAACCCTCAGTTCCAGAAATCGGTTACTCTCAAGAGCTTATTGGCCAAGGAAGCCCAGAGGCCCCGGAAAGATACAAGTTATCTGCCGTAGTTGTTGGTAACATTACAGAACTGGACAGTGAGATCCTTTTGCCAAAGACATTGTACGTTTTGCTTGTGAGTCTAGGAGAAATAAAGCTAAGACTTGGCCTGAAGGGTCTCCTCCCTGTGAGCTAGCTGTGAAGGACGCACAAAAGTGCTGCTGCTCAGGGGTGGATCCTGCAAGCTTCCCAATAAGAGTGCAGGGCTCCTGGGCTGGAGAGATGGCTCAAAGGTTAAGAGCGCCTGAGTTCAATTTCCAGCAACCGCGTGATGGCTCACGACCATCTATAATGAGATCTGGTGCCCTCTTCTGGCCCTCGGGCATACATGCAGGCAGAACACTTTTTACACAATAAATAAAACCTAAAAAAAAAAGAATAACCACTCAACACTATCACAGCTAGTGTGTCAAGAGTGGTTATTTCTGATTGAGGTGTGTGTGTGTGTGTGTGTGTGTGTGTGTGTGTGTGTGTTCATTTCCCA
>NW_004949136.1:3066809-3068649 GCF_000317375.1 Microtus ochrogaster | reverse complement strand
GTAGACCAGGCTGGCCTCGAACTCGCAGAGATCCGCCTGCCTCTGCCTCCCCAGTGCTGGGATTAAAGGTGTGTGCCACCATCGCCAGGCTAGTGGGAGATTTTTTTTTTTTTTTTTGTTTTTCGAGACAGGGTTTCTCTGTAGCTTTGGTGCCCATCCCGGAACTAGCTCTTGTAGACCAGGCTGGCCTTGAGGGAGATTTTTTTAAGACACCTTTTTTGAAATTTTTTATACAGGGAAGTTTCTGTGTATCTGATCTGAGAAGGAGCTTGTCTTAGTTTGGGCTGCTATTGTTGTGAAGAGACAGCAAGATCACAGCAACTTTTATGAAGGAAAAAATTTAATTGAGATGGTGAATTAGAGTTCAGTGGTTCAGTCCATTATCATCATGGCCGGCAGACCGCGGTGTGCAGGCAGACATGATGCTGGCTACATCTTGGGCCACACCTCCCAATAGTGCCACTCCCTATGAATTTAAGGGAGGGGGGGTAGTGGGGGGAAGTGGGGGGATCACCTCCAATCTGACCACTGCAGTTGGTTCTGTTACTCTGAATTTTGTTCTGGATTTTTCTTTTTTTACTTCCTTTAGTCAAGGTGGCCTCAAAATCACAACAATCTTTCCTCAACCTTCTGAAGCCTGGGATTTCAGGCGTGAACCACGATGCCCTGCTGCCCTAAACATGCTCTCTGGTATGACTTATGACTTCCTTTTTTTCCCCCTGAGAAAAGTACTTGTACAGTTTCTTTGTAGAGCCAGAAAACAAAACAAAACAAACAAACAGAAACCTCTGGATATTTTCCCTTCTCCCCTTGTATGAAAAAAACAATGCTATAAGGCTGTTAAGAAACCTCGTCTGGTAAAAGTGCTTACCATGCACAAGCTGATAACCTGAAGTGATGCTCAGAACCCAGGTAACAGTGGGAAGAGAGAAGAGCTGACACCACGGGACTGTCCCCGGCACATACTCACATGATATCAGGATCACATCATGTGCAACAATAATAAACTTAGAAAATTTTTCAGATTTTAATTTATTTTAATGTGCACTAGCATGCATGTCTGTGTGAAGATAACAACAGATCCTCTGGAATTGGGGCTACAGACAGTTGTGAGCTGCCATGTGGGTACTGGGGACTGAACCCCAGTCCTCTGGAAAGGCAGCCAGTAATCTTAACTGCTGAGCCATCTCTCCAGGCCTTGTTCTTTGGTTTTGTGAGACAGGGTTTCTCTGTGTGGTCTTGGCTGTCCTGGAACTCACTTTGTAGACCAGGCTTGTTCCAAACCCAGGGATCTGCCTGCCTCTGCTTCCCAAATCTTGGGATTAAAGGTGTGTGCCACCATCGCCTGGCTAAACTCACAAAATTTAAAAGTCATGATGAATTTCTCAAGTTACTGAGTCTCTTAAACAGAGTTCAGTCTTTCCACTCAATGAAGACTTCTCTAAGGCTTCTTTGGCATCACAGGCATTTTTGGGTTGTCACACACCCACTGGTTGTGTCAGACAACTGTCTGTTCCGTTCACTTGTGTTCTCAGCTGCCCTGCAAGCTTCTGTTTTGTCAGCTGTGGTGAAGTCACAAAATACAGAATTGCTGAATGGGTTCGTATGCATATTTCACTCACTAGTTATTCCAAAAACGTTGGGGCCCTGCCAGAAAGAAAAATGAGAAAGAATACAGGATTCTTTCTGATGCTACGTCATCCTCATCCTTCCAGCTCCGCGCTTTGTCCTTGCTGCCTCTCATGTCTCCCTAGCAGCGCCCAGCACCAACCTGAGTCTTACAGTCATGGCATTCTGCATTTGGAGCTTGCATTTCCCTTCCCCTCATCAGCTCAGTCAT
>NW_004949136.1:3065525-3066125 GCF_000317375.1 Microtus ochrogaster | reverse complement strand
AGAGATCCGCCTGCCTCTGCCTCCCGAGTGCTGGGATTAAAGGCGTGCGCCACCACCGCCCGGCTTGGCACTAGCTTTTGTAGACCAGGCTGGCCCTGAACTCACAGAGATCTGCCTGCCTCTGCCTCCCAAGTGCTGGGATTAAAGGCGTGTGTCACCACCGCCCGGTTAATTTCAGTATTTTTTTTTTAAGGTTCACAAATGAAGTATTGTAAAAGTGTATCCTAGGATAGATCGCTCCTCATTAGTGTCTACCATATCTGTCACCAACAGGTGTTTTCTCACATGGATAATTGTGTCCACCAGGAGGTAAAGGTGTGTTGTGTACTTGCTCCGTGTTTATAGTCATAGTGTAAATCCTCTGCTCCCTGGCCTGTCCCCTACCTTAGAGTGATGTGTGTGGAGATACTTGGACACCCTAAAATAGAGCAACACTTTCTTGATGGCAGGATTTGGTTCCAATCATTTGTTGCAAAAATTGCCCTCAAACATAACGGTTTCTGCATATGTGTATGGACTCCATCCCAGGAGACATGCAGTCCAAATTGCTGACCTGTGTTAGTAACTGCCTCGCGCCACGCCCCCCCCCACCCCCCCGTC
>NW_004949136.1:3063956-3064917 GCF_000317375.1 Microtus ochrogaster | reverse complement strand
ATCATCATCATTATTATCATTAATAATAATGGAACTCTCTAACAGACCAGACTGGCTTGAAACTCAGGGAGCTCCACGTGCTGCTGGGATTTAGTGGTGGTGCATTAATAATCATGATGCATATTGAACTGTATGGTATTGAGTTTTGAGATGAATCTTACTATATAGCCCAGGCTGCCTTGAGCTCATGAGTGTCCTGCCTCTGCCTTGCTGGAACTACAGACTGATCTCTCCCAGTTGAATGTTTTTGCTTCACAGCCCCAAGGTCCATTTAGTTACCTCCTCTCAGGTGGCTATGCTTCCTCATACGGTTTCACCGGTTCCCTAGTCCCGTGGATTCCATGCCATGGGGTTGTCCCATGTTTCTCCTGGGGGCAGAGGTCATACTCGTTGATGTTGGTGCGGAACCTTGCACAGCGGGGAGGTATGGCATTGGCTTGTCTTCCCGGTGCTGTTAACACTGCTTTCTGTGGTTTACAGGGTTTCTCCAATGTGGTTTTTGTTTGTTTTTAGCAAACGTCTTGCCAGGCTGTGGTGGCGCAGGCCTTTAATCCCAGCACTCAGGAGGCAGAGGCAGGGTGGATCTCTGTGAGTTTGAGGCCAACCTGGTCTACAGAAAGAGTTCCAGGACAGCCAAACTGTTACACAGAGAAACCTTGTCTCAAAAAATCAAAAAACAAAAAACCTCTTTGCACTGTCAATACAGACTCCCAGGCATTTTATTACTTACTTTATGAGTTACAGTTCTGTATGGTTAGTATTGACTTTGTTCCTTAAAGGCCTTCATGTAGCCCTCGGGAAGTCTTAGGTTGAACCCTGCATTTTTTTGGGATACTTTCAGCTATAGTTTTAATTGACATGAAATTTACCCTCAACAGAAAGCCAGACACACTGAATCTTATAGAAGAGAAAGTGGGAAGTATACTTGAATGCATTGGCACAGGGAACCACTTCCTAAATA
>NW_004949136.1:3055772-3063406 GCF_000317375.1 Microtus ochrogaster | reverse complement strand
AGGACCTTTGCTCAACTATGTTCATAGCAGCTTTGTTTGTCACAGCCAGAACCTGGAAGCAACCTAAATGCCCCTCTCGATCAAAGAATGGATTTAAAAAAAAGTGATACAGGGCTGGAGAGATGGCTCAGAGGTTAAGAGTACTGACTGTTCTTCCAGAGGTTCTGAGTTCAATTCCCAGCAATCATATGGTGGTCCACCAACCATCTGTAATTGAGATCTGGTGCCCTCTTCTGGCCTGCAGCATACATGCAGGGAAAACTGTATACATAATAAATAAATCTTTTTTAAAAATATGATACATTTACACAATGGAGTACTACACAGCAAAAAAAAAATAACGACAGCTTGAATTTGAACTAGAAAACATTATTTTGAGTGAGGTAACCCAGACACAGAAAGACAACTATCACATGTACTCAGTCATAGGTGGTTTTAAAACATAAAGCAAAGAAAGCCAGCCTACAAACCACAGAGAACTTAGACACTGGAGAACTTAGACAACAATACGGACACTAAGAAAGACTCACATAAGGCCGGGCGATAGTGGCGCACACCTTTAATCCCAGCAGGTGGATCTCTGTGAGTTTGAGACCAGCCTGGTCTACAGAGCTAGTTCCAGGACAGTCTAGTCTCCAAAGCCACAGAGAAACCCTGTCTAGAAAAAAACAAAAAAGAAAGAAAGAAAGAAAGAAAGAAAGAAAGAAAGAAAGAAAGAAAGAAAGAAAGACTCACATAGATATAATCTACACGGGAAGTAGAAAGTGTTACATGATATCCTGAGTCAATTGGAAGCATGGGGACCTTGGAGGAGGGCTGAAGGGGGAGGTAAGAGGCAGGGAGGGGAGCAGAGAAAAATTTAGAGCTCAATAAATATCATGGAAAAAAAAAGAAAAAAATTGCAAACATAAAATTAGCCATTTTCAGGGCTAAAGAGATAGTGTGGTGGTTAAGACCACTTACTGCTGTCACAGAGAACCTGAGTTCAGTCAGTTCACAACCACCTGTAACCCCAGCTTCGGGGGCTCAGACACCTGTTTTCTACAGGTATGTGCACGTGTGTGCACATACACACAGACATACACACCTATTCATAATGAAAAATAAATTAAATCTTTTCTGGAACTAGGGATGGAGCTCAGTGGGTCCAGTAGTCTTCTATCATGCATGAAGCCCTGGGTTTGATTCCCCAGCACTACATAAACCCGGCAAGGTGTGTGTTCCCGTGACCCCAGAACTTGGGAGGTGGACGGAGTTCAATCCTCAGTTACATAGAGAGTTTGAGCCTAGCCTGGGGTACAGAAGACCATCCTGTCTAGAAAAAAAAATTTAATTACTCATCTTAACAGTACAGTTCATTAGCATTTACTACATTTTCAAAGTTGTACAAACCCCATATCTACAAAACATTTTCAATACATCAAAAGGAAACCCATCACCTAGTAAGCAATTATTCTTTACCTAAAGTCTCTGGAGCCACTAGTATGTTTTTGTAACAGTGAATTAATGTCTTTTAGATAACTGCCTTACTCCATTTGAGCTGATGTAACCAAATACCTTTTGGAGAAGGAGTCTGCATTTTGTTTTTTGTTATTAGACAAGGTTTCTCTATATAATTTTCACTGTCCCGAGCTAGCTGTATAGCCTAGGTTGCCCTTGAACTCCAGGTGATCCTCCTGCCTCAGCCTCCTGAATGTTGGAATATCAGGCATGCATCACCATACCCAGCAACAAGTTATCCTAGAATGTGTAGTTTGTAAATAAAATAAATATTTTCATTTTTATTCTATAGTTATCCCAGAATGAGGAGTTTGTAAATAAAATATTTTCATGTTTATTCTATGTGTGGATGGTTTTGCCTGCACGCCTCTCTGTGCACCACATGTGTGCTGTGCCCAGAGAGGTCAAGAGAGGATATGGGATCCCCTGAGTTATAGATGAGTGGTAGCTCCCATGTGGGTCCTGGGAACCAAACCTGCAAACCTGTCCTGAAACTGGCTCTTGTAGACCAGGCTGGCCTCGAACTCACAAAGATCTGCCTGTCTCTGCCTCCCAAGTGCTGGGATTAAAGGCGTGCGCCACCATTGTGAGATTTCCCCTAGTACTCTTAACAGCTGAGTCATTTCTCCAGCCTCCCACCCAAATACTTTTTCCTGTTTAGGACGTCTCGTGAGTTGAAGGCAAAGGCACCAGCAGATTGGTACCTGCCGAGATCGATCTCTCTCTCTTTCTCCCTCTCCCTCCTCTACTCTCTGTCCTTCTAACACCCACCACCCTTTTTTGAGATCTCACCCTGTAATTCTAACTCGCCTGGAACTTGTTTTGCCTTCAGGTGAGTTGGGCAAGCACCTTATAATTCAGCTACAAACCTAGCCCACCTTCATCATGGGATTTTTATTTCCCAAGGTCTCTCAGTCCCTTGAAAGATCCTCCACTGAGTGACATCTTGGCAATCTTGTCATGATGGGGGTGCAATGCTGGTCCACAACTGGTAGGCATAGGTGGTGGTCACCCCTGTTTTCAGCCTCCAGTCCAGTCCTCTGACTTACACTGAGACACCATGTTAGATTTAAAGTAATTGGCTCCCATAATCTCACAGGAAGTGACACGATTAGGAGATGTGGCTTTGCTGGAGTGGGTTTGGCATAATTGGAGGAAGTGTGTCTCTCATTGTGGGGGCAGGGCTTGCGGTTTCCTACGCTCAGGATACCACCCAGTGTCTCAGTCGAATTCCTGTTGTATTCTGATCGAGAGGCAGGACTTTCAGCTCCCTCTCCAGCACCACGTCTGCCTGCAGGCTGCCATGCTCCCCACCATGATGATAACGGACTGAACCTTTGAAAAGAGTTGAGCCATTAATTGAATCTTTTCATCTTTTCTTTTCTTTCTTTCTTCCTTTCTTTCTTTTTTTTCTCTCTCTTTCTTTTTTGTTTGTTTTTTTGAGACAGGGTTTCTCTGTGTAGCATTAGAGCCTGACCTGGAACTAGCTCTAGTAGCCCAGGCTGGCCTCGAACTCACAGAGATCTGCCTGCCTTTGCCTTGCATTGCCTCAAGTTCTTCATTCCCTGTCTCTTTCCTTCTCAGTGCTATTTCACCTGCATAAAAACAGTTGGGTTAGGCTTACCTTTAATCCTAGCGCTAAAGAGGCAGAGGAGGCAGGTTAACCTGGGCTACACATGAATTTCAGGCCAGCCAGGACTATTTAGTAAGACCCATCTCAAAAATCAACTAGCCTACCAACCAACCCTCCACATAAACGAACTAGAAAGTGGCTGATGTTATGCCTAGATCACAGAGTCCCCCAAAGACCTCCAAGGAGTCCAAGTCCGTATGCAAAAGCAAAGAGCTCGCGCTTGGACCCTCTGTGTGTCCAGTGCAGTCAGATGAACGGAGAGTGCCCAATCTGGGCAGGGTAGAGGTGAGGGGATGTTCATGGTTCAAGACCCTGATTGACTGACATTTGTCTAGGGGTGTCTTGGCTTAAGGGAATAGGTGCATAGGTGTGTGCTGGGCTCAATGACATCTACCTGGTGATCTTAGTCTTACCTAACGGTTGGGGTATTTGGGATATCAGATAGTTCCCCTTTGATGCTAGCCTGTCCCTGGGTGGTATCAGTTTATGACTCTTCCTGTAATTGGGTGCTGCCTGCCAGTAAATGGAGACTGAGACCTACTCCCTTGGCTGGTCACACTAAAGCTCTGTCTCCAAGGCAACGGAAAGCGTCCTGGGAAACGTTCTGCGCAGACCCGGGTCATTAGGGCTCCGCCCAGACGCACTTCCGGGCGCGACTTAGCGCGTCTGGCCTCCTCGGTGCCCACTCCCGCCGACCCCCTTCTCTCCCCATTTGCGGGGACGCCGGCTTTTCCAATTTCTTCTTTAGCCAATCATAACTTCCACCGGCCATAGACGCCCCGGCCGTCAGCGCCACGCGAGGGTCTCCCGGGAGCCGTCTGCCCCGCCTCCCAGCCCGAAGCATTCTGCGTCACGCGCGGGGCCTCCTGGGAGCCGTCTGCCCCGCCCCCAGTCCGGGAGCCGCAAACTACAGCTCCCGACAGCCTGTGCGGCGGCCGGGGACCGTAGTCGGGGGCTGTGGTGGGGCAGCCGGGTGGGCTGGCGCTGGAGAGGCAGCCCCTCCAGGCGCTCTTGAGGGGCGGAGGACGGCGCGGTGCAGCTGGTGCCTCGGTGGCGAGCCGAGGATCGGCTGTCTGCCTCTGCTCTGCTCGGGGCCCGGTGTTCCAGGGCCGACGGGCACGGAAACTCAGGGCAAGTGGGGGGGCCGGGTCTGGCGTCCTCCCAGCGCCCGGGGTGGGTGGCACGGGGCCGAGAGGGTCGGATCCGCTTGACCTGGCTGTGGTTTGGGCGGGCGTCCTTGGCCCTTGCTTGCAGCAGGCTTTGGATTCTTCGCTCCTGGACACAGCTCGTGCCCGGTGCGCGTTCTCGGTGCGTGGGGGTGATGCAGCGGGTCCCAGCCGCCGAACCTCTGGGAACCTTTTTTAAGGCGAGCGGCGGCCTTTTCTGTTCTCGGGTGTTAACTGTGCGCACCCCTGGCCACAGGGTTGGATCTCCGGGGGCTCTCACGGAACGTCAGCCCGGAGGAGGCCAGTCCTAAATCTCCAAGCATCAGGGCTGCCCGATTCTCAAGGCGGGTGGGGGACACTGGACCTCCAGACAGGTGAGCTCCTGATGACGGTGGCCTGACAGTTTAGGTTTGGTTCGTTCTCCTTGCGGATGCCCATCTGATGTTATGTCAACGCTTGTGTTTGTGTCTAAATGTACTTGAGTGGACTGGGCAGTGAGGAATCGTCCTTCCTGCCTCCTCTGGGTTCAGAACCAATGAGAAAAGCAGAGGTGACAGGAAGGCTCCTGATGAGCCAGCAGGCTTGGGGACAGAGCAAGGTTGGCTCCTCATAGTAGGCTTCCTATCTTCACATTCCTCTCTGGCCTGTTGCTTCTGGTGCAACAAGTATCTGAATGTCATTCCCCCACCCAAGGTCAGCCCTAGGCAGCGTGGTGAACCCCAAGCTGCAGTGTACCTGGAGTTTAGCAGCCATCATACCCCTGAACCGTAATGGATGTCCCCAAGCAGATGTCTGGACGCAGGGCAGATGCTGTTTCCTGGTCTCTGTGTCTTAGGCTGACAGTCTTTGTTTTGTCCTACTGGTGCCTTGGATGTCCACCTGTACCCAGTAGGAGCCTCTGTTGCACCAGTTTTTGCACACAGTTTTCAATCCAGCAGTGTCCCAGGCACCACCAGAGGCATAGGGAGATAGGCTTGAATCCTGAGTGGTCTCTATGTAACTTCATCTGAATAAAGGCAATTTGCTAACTTTCACAATAAACACGATTTAATTTTTTTTATGATTTATTTTTGGTTGTGAGCCTAGCCTTTAACGGCTGAGCCATCCCTCCAGGCCTTTTTTATGATTTATTTATCTTTATTTTATGTGCATTGGTGTGAAGGTGTCAGATCTCCTGGAACTGGAGTTACAGACAGTTGTGAGCTGCCGTGTGGGTGCTGGGAATTGAACCCGGGTCCTCTGGAAGAGCAGTCAGTGCTGTTAACCGCTGAGCCATTTCTCCAGCCCCATAATTTTTTTTTTTTTTTGGTTTTTCTCTGTGGCTTTGGAGCCTGTCCTGGAACTAGCTCTGTAGACCAGGCTGGTCTTGAACTCACAGAGATCTGCCTGCCTCTGCCTCCCGAGTGCTGGGATTAAAGGCGTGCGCCACCATCGCCTGGCTCAGCCCCATGATTTAATTTTTTTTATGGCTGTGTGGGGATTTCCAATAAAATAGTCACGTGATAAGGGACAGCGTCCCCCACCCCACAGTCCTAATACTTCTGACCTATTGAGGGATGTTCAATTCTGTCTGGACATACATGATTTTAATTCCAGCACTTGAAATGGATTCCAGGCCAGCCTGGACTACATAGTGAGTTCCAGGAGAGCCAGGGATACTGGTGTAGGAATTTTTTCTGTTTGTGTGTTGCTTTTATAGGATAATGAATAAAAAAAACTGCCTTGGGTGGGCCTAGTTGATAGGGTAAAGCTTAAGTAAGTGGAGAAGACAGAACTAAATTCTGGGAAAAAGAAAGAGAGAGAGCCGCCCTAGAACCGCCAGGGTCAGACATGCTGAATCTTTCCGGGTATGCCATTGCTACATGGCGATACACAGATTAACAGAAATGGATTAAATCAAGATGTGAGAGTTAGCCAATAAGAGGCTAGAACTAATGAGCCAAGCAGTGTTTTAGTTAACACAATTTCTATATGGTTATTTGGGGGCTAAGCTATCCCGGCGGCTGGGCCGAACAAGCAGGCCCTCCTTACAAGAGGATGCATTGTTTGAAAAGTGTGTTTCTTAAAAGATGGAACATAGTACCAACAGCAGTTCCAATGGCCACTGTCTGGGCATGGTAGTAAATACCGTGTGTAAATCTGCCTCTAAAATGGTCTTTCCCCAGCCTGGTTCCCTGCCTACCTGCTCGGTTTGCTGTGTTCCATGTTGGCAATGGCTGCTAGTTTTCCACAGGAAGTTGTGGTGGCTGAGAAAATTTGTGGCCCAGTAAGTAGCAACTAAATGCCTGGGATGCTGACCAGAAGCTTCTGTGTGTTCTAAGGTGAGTTGTGGTTCTGCGGAAGCATGTTTGTTAACCAAACCCTCATGCTCTGACACCCCCCACTGTAATTGTAAACATGTATCGTGACAGTTCTAGGGGTGTTTAGATACTTGCCAGGGACATGGCTATGTCTGATGGCAAAGCCCAGTATTTCTGGCAAAGGCAATAGTCCATTAACTCTAGGTAAATTTCCTACTGAGATGGTGGTACCCATAACACATGGGGGTTTTCAGCATCCTGAAGAATGATGTCTATCAGAGTTTGGTGATATTTAATGTGTATTTAAAAGAAAAATTTGTTTGCATGCCTGGACTTCAGTGGTTGCAGCTCTTCGACTGTTCTGGGGCTGTACTAAGTGGAGCTACAGATAAGGCTTTCAGACCCTATGTCCTTTCCACACAGAAGGCCAAGATTCCTGCAAGGCTCCTGCACTCTTTGGGAGCAGAGGATTCTTCCTCAGTGGGAAAGCACTGGCTTATGGTAATTGTTGAAGGGTTGTGGTAGGGGTGTCAGTCAGGGTTCTTAAGAGGAATATATATATGTGTGTGTGTGTGTGTGTGTGGATAGATGGATGGATGGATAGGTAGATAGACAGACAGCCGGACAGACGGATGGATAGTAGCTTACAGGCTGTGCTCTAGCTGTCCAGCAATGATTTTCTCCTAACAGAAAGTCCAAGAATCCAATAGTTCTTCTCTCCATGAGGCAGGATGTCTCAGCTGGTGTTCAATATATGTTGAAATCATGAAGAAGTGGGCTCTAATACAAGTGAATTGATATCAGGGGCAGGGAGGCAAGAGCAAAAGCAGAAGGCATGGCTGTGTAAAGGTGATCATCCCAGCTCAAAAGATCCAGATTAAAAATAGGTCTTCCCCCCCCCCAAAAAAAGAAGAAGCCGGGCGATGGTGGTGCACGCCTTTAATCCCAGCACTCGGAAGGCAGAGGCAAGCAGATCTCTGTGCGTTCGAGACCAGCCTGGTCTACAGAGTGAGTTCCAGGACAGGCTCCAAAGCC
>NW_004949136.1:3051904-3055146 GCF_000317375.1 Microtus ochrogaster | reverse complement strand
CCCCCCCCCCCCCCCCGGCGCCAGCTTCCTTCTTGACTCTGCCCTGGGCTTTACTTGGTCAATTGTCAGAAAATTGGATTCTGAAGTTGACTCGTCCCCGCCACTCTCTGTTAATCATGAAGTAGACAGGGCCCCTTCACTGTGGTCAGGGTCCTGTGCTGTAAACAAGAGCCGAGTCCAAAGTGGAAACCTTCCTACGGTCTGTCTAGATCTTGTCTCTGTCATCTTATTCTGTTCTATGTCAGCCACCCACCCCTCCAGGTACTCCTGGTGACCTTTTCTGTTCTGATAGTGGCATCACAGGTTAAGGAATGGGATGAGAATGGTAGGTTGCTGATAATGGAGAGACCAGGCAGGGAGGCCTGGAGGGAGAGGGGAGAGAAAGCCACTAGGTCTTCTAACAGTTTCACAAAATGTTATATCCAGCTGTTTTTGAAGCCCAGGAACTCTGTCTCCTGTCTGGTTGTACAATAACTATGTTTGGGGGGGCATTCCCAGAGACCCAGCTCAGGTAAGGAGACCCCAGTCAGATAATACCTTGAAAGATGAGGGGAGAGTGCAACCTCCAAAGCAAAGACCGTAAGACCTCCAGGGTATAGGTAGAGTGTGTGTGTGTGTGTGTGGGGGGGGAACATAGGCTTCCAATTTGCATGTGCCACCAGTATTGGGCACTCTTAGTGTTCACATGGCCCAGTGTTAGCGGAAAGCCTGTGAAAGTAGTCGTGTTTTGACTCTTGTCTATGGCCCACAGTTTTGCTCCTGCAGGGCAGTCTTAGGCATTGAGGTAGTGGTTCTGGGAAGAAAGCCCTTGCTCTGTTCTATCTGGTTCTGTTCTGACTTTGCTGGCCTGCTCTTGAGACTGGAAGTTCACTGGCCAGGGACGAGGAGAGCTTTGCTTAACCAGGCGCGATGGTGATAAATACAGTTGGTCACTGTAGACCACTGACCGTCGGGAATGCCTGGTAGCATTCCTGCTACTCCATGTGGAGTCAATGGTTGAGGCCCGGCCCTGATGCTCTTAGACCTTGATGGGTAGCCTCCACCTGAGCTCTATGACCTCTGCCTGTTCTCCTGAAGGCAGGGCCACACAGGGGTTATGTTTGTTGGCATGTTTGAAGCCCACCCTACTCCATGTCTGTAAAAAGTCCAGTATCAAGTCCAGCCATTATCCTGTAGAAAAGCTGTGGCTGAAAGGCCAGTTTCAGAAACAGAGGCCTGCCTCACAGCTCTAGAGTGACCGTCTCCTCCTTCTTCCTCTCTCACTTCCTCTTCCTCCTTTTTTCCTTCTTCCCATGCTCTTTTGAGATAAGGTCTTGCTACGTTGCCCTGAGCAGATTTGTATTTGGGAGCCTATTGTCTCAGCCTCCCAAAAGGAAGAATTACAAGTGTGCACCTTCATGCGTGGCTTTACTTTTCTACTCCTTTATTGCAGTGCTGGCCAGGTCCAGGGGATGGCTGTCAGGGTTTCCTCCACTATCAAAGCTACCAGTTGAATCTGTCTGCCTACTTTTGTTGAGAGTCTAAGGTTCTCTTATAGCAAGCCTTGCTCTGTCTAAACAGCTGTGTTCTTGTTGGAACGGGAATGCAGTCTTCTCAATGTCTTCCCAGCTGTGAGGGGCAGTGGAGTTGAGTTAACCAATGGACCTGTGCCACTCAAGGTGAGGCACCAGTTGGTGTCTGGCTTGCAGTGAGTATGCAGTGTTTGGGTGTAAGGGACCCGAACCATTTGGGCCATCAAAACCACAGAATTTGTAGTCATTACAGGACCAAGCACAGCGCTCCCTACTCTCCCTACTTTTTTGTGTCTCACCCATCCTAGCTATTCAGTCATTGCTGATTCTGGCAAGGCTGGGTCTAACTAGACATGGTTAGTCAGACTAACCGTGTGGCAGTGAAAGGACTTGGTGGCTGCCCCCCAAGACTTGGGACTAAAGTGCCTGATCAAAGGGAGTTGTGTAGAATTGAGGGGGGCTCTGGGTCCCCTTGTGTCAGACTCCTGAGACTGCAGGAGGTGAGCTATACAGACCGTAGAGGAGCAGAGCCAGCTGCCATGGCTAACTGACCACAGACCCCCCCCCCAGTCTGGGGTTCACTAGCGCCACTTTTGAACATTCTCACCAAGAGGTCTCTTTATGGGTTGTCCCTCCTGTAGAAAGAGGAAGAAGGAAGGATTTACCCTGGCATCAGGCCCTCTTGCCACATCTTAGCAGGCACTCTGGAGTCCATGGAGAGGAGTGAGCTAAAGAGAAGACAGACAAGGTCCCTGGAAGGATGAGAGGGGTCCCCTGAAGCACAGAGCCCAGCTGTGTGGGAAGGCTCTTTATAGTCTCTTCATGAACTGCCTGTTTGCTTTTGCTGTGGTCCCCACAGTCTTGGACCTGTGTGCAGGCATAAGAATTGCAGAAGGGACCTGGAGCTGACACAGAGGTTAGGAATGCTGCCTGCCCTTTCAGAAGATCCCCAGACTCAATCCCTAGAATCCACATGATGTCTCTCAGTCACTGTAACTCCAGTCACAAGGGCTCTCACGCCCTCTTTTGGCCTCTCCTGGCACTGCACCCATGTGGTGTAGATAAATGCAGCAAAACACTCACATAAAATAATAGAATCTTAAAAAATCTGCACAAGGCTGTGCTGGCCGGGAGACTCGTGCTCCTGAGAATACGGTGAGATGTGGACCCAGAGTCTGTGTGTGTTATTTCCCCGTGCACAACATGGGTTCTGAGTGTTGTTGGAATTTTTCCTGTGCTTGGTTCTGGAATAGCCTGTGGTGTGCAGGCCACTACCAGCAAATACCCAGCCTTCAGCTGGTGTATGTGGCCAGGCAGGGCTGCTGGTCTTCCTTACTGCTCATCTGTGGCTTCATGGTGGGGAGTGGAGAATGCTTCTTGAACTGCACAGGCCAGAGGCTGTCAGTCTGGGGAAAGACAGGAATCCTGGAGGAGGGCCCAGGCAGAGGGCTGGTGTGTGCTGTCTTCCTCCTGTTGCTCACTTAACAATCTGACCTTTGTTCCATGACTGAGCAGGGCCATTGACCCCAGCTGTAGTTGAGAGCACGCTGTAATAGTCTTCAGCTGCACCCAACCAGGTGAATCCTGGACCAGGCCTGCTGGTGTCCATTCTGAGCAGTCCTCTGCTTCAGGGCCTGTGCTTAAATAGGGTGAGGAATGACGAGGACGCCTGCACTATGACGCTGTCATTTCTCATCCTATTTATTATTATTTATTTTTTATTATTTATTA